>NW_016909254.1:581101-597084 GCF_001483705.2 Eufriesea mexicana | reverse complement strand
CGCTCTTCCTCTTCTTGCCCTATTAGAATCCACTCGCGGCGCGATAGAGATCCAGATGGATCGATAAGTAATTTTAATGCCATTTTTGACGCTCGATTCGCGACGTATTCGCGAGCTGCTGTCACGGTGTTACTAGGACGCTTTTCAGAATCATACTCGACGTCTGCATTTTGCCAATCTGTCAGTTTCGCGCGATTGTCACGTAATTTTACGTGCAACGTAATATGTTGGGGTTAATTAAATCTGGTCGATGCAAGACCGTTGCATAGGAGCGTCAAACGCGACGATAAGCAATAATTAACTGCGACTATCGGCAGAGTATTGGCATTAACTTCGCTCTCCGTCGCGTTATCTTCACACTTGGCTCCTACGGACGCTGGCTTCCATTGTTTGCTGAATCTCCAGCCCGTAGAAAGAATTCCGAGGAGATAGGGAGGGACGAGTTAAACTCGGTCCCTGATTTAACGCCCGCATTTCCATCCGACACTTTCCATAATCGCGAAACAACCGACATTTCTCACTGGTTGCTCGCGATATTTGTCATTAACGTTCGTCGTGCGCGATTATTGTTCCGTGCTAT
Source organism: Eufriesea mexicana (assembly GCF_001483705.2). Taxonomy (NCBI): domain Eukaryota; kingdom Metazoa; phylum Arthropoda; class Insecta; order Hymenoptera; family Apidae; genus Eufriesea; species Eufriesea mexicana. Next base: position 596,504 of record NW_016909254.1, on the reverse strand, counting down.
TGAAAAATTCGGTTATTTATGCAACTATGAGACACTGAACCTCGACGTCTCGATGGAGACTCTATCATACGATGAAATCACGAAGTCGAAGGACTTTGAACGATTTAGAGGCACGTAGCATCGTATCGTCTTCTCCATTGTGGTATTAACGTATTTCTATTCTCGTTTCAGATACGATTTTTCATAAGTGGAGCAAATTTTTTGCTCGAGGAGACCGACGTAAGCTTCGTTGTCGTATCTTCAGCTATAATTAGGGGAATTTAAGTTTAAATAGAACTGTGCTACGAATGAGTGTCTGCTATATTAATTCATTTTTGCAACAAGGGAAACTAGTCTCGATCCATATGGCGAGCTGCTGGGTACCCTCGAACCTCCCTTGAATAATTCGTATTCCAAACTCGTAAGAATGATTAACTTTTAACGATCTCTGGCCGATTTCTCAACGGCGACGTTTCGACCACGCGAAGCACTGGGAAAAAGCGTACAAAGTGAAAATTCCGATTAAGATTCCCACGATCTAGAGAGTCGGGCATTAACGGAGAACGAGCGGCGCGGTACATAGTAATAAAATAGTTAATACTCGATAAATCGTGTCGGTGACGGGTCCAGCAGTGTGTCATCAATCGGTCGCGTTGAAGGGAGATAAACGGTGGATAAAAGGGGGTAGCAGGGGAGAGACGGGACCGGTTAGCAAAGGTGGGCGCATCCACCGGTTCACGACCCCACTTTCGTTAACTGCTTTTAATTGCCCCGTAATTGAGATTAATGGAAAGGCATGCGGGCGCTCGTGATATCACCCTCGGCGAATTAAAATTAAACCGTACGACTCGGGCCGCAAAAGAAACCGCCGCGCTCGTTTGCTTTGAGTTCGTCACGCGATCCTCCGCGGTTCACGCGGACGAAAGAAATCGCTATAAAACATCACGCCATAAAGCTTCATCGTTTTGTCGTTCCGTTTCGCAATTTCATGGCGTACGTACGTAGCTGAAGAGGTTCACGTGCTGGGAAGACGGTCACTCGATATCTTAACGCGGTCCTTTTTTGCCAACAGCCTCGTACCGTATTGTGCAACGTCGACTCGTCGTTGCATGCCGACGAAATTGCCCCGTTATTACTTCATCTAGTCCAGAATGCATCCAATCGACGGCTTTTCGCGCCACGCTCCGCGTAATAAATTTTAACGTTGCTCCTTTTATTGCGCCGATCATAACCGCCGATGCGTAAGTGATACCGTGTCTGCTGCTTTTAATTCAATTTACATTCAAACGCTGCTATCTTTTCGTATCTTCAGGCGGTAATCCTTCGATCGATGAACTCGATAATTCGCTCGTGCCAGGTCTACGAAAAAATCTGCCTTTACGTAGGAATCTATTTGCTCAGGCATACGTTGGCGGAATGGAATTAACACCGAAACTAGCAAACATGTCAAAGTGGCTTGTTTCGGATATTTTATTTTTGCAGTCCCCGTAAACGCGCAACTGCTTTTAGCAAGACTAATATTGACAATTCTTTAGATAGGTTTTCAATTATGCTACGCTTGAAAAATTTTCAACCAAGTGCAGTAATATTAATATTCTTCCGTTATTTTCTTCTCGACGAGAAACAAACTCTAAAATTATGTTCTTTTTCTTCGCTTCTACTTCGTACCAGGTAGATTTAACATCCCCGCGCGTCCTATGCTTATATTATAGTATCTTAAATCCAAAAAAATGACGGTAATTTCATGGTACCGCCACAATTATTATCATTCGCGTATACTAAATTTAGATATCCCTCCCAACTTTGTATTTTCCTCTTTTCTGAGTGCGAGCACGTTGTAAGGTACGCGAATGAACGGGCGAAAAATTGCGTAAACAAATTCGAGATAAGAAGCGTCCGCGCGAGGAATGCGTTTCAGACAAACGTTGAAGTTCCACGAAGAGATACACGTCGTCGGAATGGTCCCGCGAATATTACACATCGCGACTTTCCCATGAGTACTACAAACGCTATCTTTTTATTATATCCATATCTGTCTACTAACACGCGCGTTGCGTGGGTGTGACCATCGCTCCTTTGACTCGGACCAACCACACCGTCGTCCATGTAGTTCGTACAGTTCGGGTGTCGCTTATTTCCTCTTTCTTCGTGTTCCCCCTAACGCGCCGACCGCCTCGAGGGTCCTTCAAATGGACCGAAATCTCACGTGCTTTTCATGACCGTCAAGTGGCGCTAGGACCACCCGAGAGTAACGCGTGCCATTAATTTCTAAAAATGGAGCCCTATGATACTCGTCGCGATGCATCCGCCAACTTCCATGGGCGTTCCTTCGAAGAATTCAAAGCACCTGCAGGTATACGTTCAACTGCTCCTATTTTACCGTGATTACAGCCCAGCCAGAAAACGCGAATAAATTAGAGAATCCGACAGAAATCGAATATTCGTTCACCCTACTCGCAATAATACCTCTATCGACGGCCATTTCGAACCTCCTCTATCGTACTGTGCACGAGCTAGAAGATCGCAAAGCGGATGAGACAGAACGACTGAAAGCTCGTCGTCCGGAGACAATAACGTCTGCCAATTTGGCAAATGTATTCCGACATCGGTTCATTGTCCGGTTAAGTCGAAATCGTTCGAGTTAACGCGAATACAGGCTATTAGCACCAACACAGGTTCAAAGCGAAGTTACTCGAGTGCCGTGACCCCATGTTTCGCCTACGAAACATCGCGGAGTGCAAGGCGGGAACCCGTTGGAGTGGTAGACCGTGAGGCGACACATCGTGCCGTGGTCTATTCACTCGAGATAGGGAAAAGACGTGCATAGGTGTGCGTACACGGAGCGTCTTAAGGAAACAGCTGAGAGCGGAGAAGACGAGTGTTCCCCGGTATGATACATCCACGACGAAATTAATGTCCCAGGATTCTCGGTCCCAAGGACAGAGGCTTGTACGTTTCGAGGACGAAACATTCTATCGCAACGGTGCCACCAACATCCTTGCATTCCGCCGATCGGCCGCGATACGATAAATTTTCCGAGGCTCTGCGTCGCGCGGTGTATAGGGAAATAGCGTTCGCTTTTAAGGCATCTCGCCTTATCTTGCAACCGCGAGAGGTACCATTTTAATCGCTGCTCCACTGTTTATCGAGCTGCAACGCGGCTTGCGTGGTTCGCATAGCTGGCAGTACGTACGCCCGACGTTGCTGTGACCTAGTGGCTATTGTACGAGTACTCGAAAGATCGGTTTTTGTTACAGGTAACAGAGACTAGGCGGTAAATTGGATCTTCCGGCCTAGGCCGATCGATTCGTTTACCCTGGAAAATACGCGGGGAGGAGATTGTCCAGCGCGCAATCGGAGGTTCGACAACCTCGACGCATTCCACGGTTGGGAGGCGAAATACTCGAGAGGGTAAGTATACGTGGCCAGCGGGAGTGGGAGGAACAATAAACGGAGCTAGGATGGAACTAGCGCAGAGTTAGCGCGAAGCCTGCTCGTCAGCGAAGAAAACTCGGTGTCGTGGAAAGGTTTCGGCGCATGTGGAAAAGCCGGCGCCTCTCGTTGGTCGGCGGACACCCACGCCCGGGTGTAACGTGCACTAATACGACGGTAGCGTACGCGCTCACGCGCTCACGCGCTCACGCGCGTGCTTATGCGTGCAGGACGGGACAAACCGCGCGAGAGTTGCAGCGAGGGACGCATACACGTATCGCATTGACGAGTTCCCGCCCGAGTCGGCGGTTGGTCGTTGCTTTGGCAGCTCCTCGTCTCTCCCAGGTAGCGTGCCGGCGGGAGAGAGCGAGAGGGCGTCGCGACGACCGGGACAGAACGGGACGACGAGGGACAGGCGGATAAGGACGGAGATAAGGGAGCGTGGGAGAGAGATAGGCCGCGGGAGCGAGAGAAAAAATGCAAAGGGGAAAAAAGGGGAGGAGAAGGAGGGGTGAGGAGGGAAGAATGGAGCAAGGTTCAGAAAGGGAGAGGAAGACGAGGAGAAAACACGAAGGCACGAGAAGAAGAGAAGCGGCGGAAGGAAGCGAGCGAGAACCGTTGTTACAAAGAGAGATTAGAGGAAGATGGGTAGATGGAACGGTAAAAACGGAGGAAAGTAACAAATACCTTGGCGGGAAAGGTGGGAGGGGTTAGGAGGGGGCTAAGAAAAGCACGGGAAAAAAGAGGAACGGACGGAAAGAGTAGAGAGGCTGGAAAGAAGAGGAACGGTGGAAAAGGGACGGAGAAACCGCGTAGAAGAAGAACGCGATAGGGGAGTGAAAGAAGGCGCGAGAGAGAAAGAAAGAGGGGTAGAGCGCTCGTATGGTCGGCTTGCCGCCTGCCGCGTAGTAGTAGCGTGCCGAGCGAGCAGCAAGCAGTGCCGAACGTCGTCGTCGTTTCTCAGTGTCGCCGCGGCGGTCGTGCCAGACGGTTCTCTTATGGAAGTTTTTCCTAGTGCGCGCGCAGCGTCTCGTTTCGTTTCGTTCCCTTCCGAACGCGTGAGTTTGATACAACGTGCAACCCGCTGGATTATATTGGATTAAGTGTACTTACGCGTGGACGTGTCCAGAGGATCATTGACTCGGTGACGCTCTAGAATCGCAATACGGTCAACGGAATCACGGAGAAAAACAAACGGGGCAGCAGATTTCGGAACAGCTCGTCCAAGGATACCAGCGTTCGGTGTTGTGACAACATTGCGACTTTATCGACGAATACAGTTTGTCGTTACGGTACGCCTGTCGCACCAAAGGTCGTGGTCGAAGCGCGTGTAAACGAAGAAACATCGAGACGATCCGCCATCGCGAGTTTGAAAAGTGTAACAACGCCGAACGCCACGTGCTACACTCACGCCACTACGGAGCTGAATTTCGAATTCCGCGCGATTCCCCGGTGTCTCGCGGTCGCGTCTCATTCTCGCGGACAGATCCGACGCAGTTTTCTCAGTGAAAAATCCTAGTTATCGGTGGCTATATTTCTCGTGGCCGTGGAACACACGGCGGGTGGCACATTGTAGCGTGTCTTGCGGCACGTTTGTACAAGTGGATTTAACCTTGCGATCGAACACGTGGATGCATGCCGTCCTGTCGACGACGCCGTGCTTCTGAGAGGCGAAGCTGCCTGCACGAAAATTCCAGGTTAGAAACATATTTCGACATTTTGGCTATCGTTATTGTTATTCGTGTGTTTGTCCAAAGGCTATGCGTAGTTTTACGTAGAAATAACGTTCCCAGATATTCGTATTTATTTCAATAATTGCGTTTTTGATATTTCCATTGACATCTATTAGCGTTCCTAAAAAACATTTGTTTGCCGATGGGTGCATCGTTTGCGCTGGTTTCTGCGCATCGCGTAATATTGTAAATATAACGTGGACTACCTTGTAACGATGCGTAAAATATTATTTTTCTTCCCAATTATGCGATACATATTAAATTGATAAAATTATTTCGTTTTCTCGATGCATAAAATATATATATAATAATTCGAACAATTACGTATGGTTGATAGGCTCCGAAATGCAAGTGAACGGCGAGCGTCAGTTGTTTTGACGTGGATGGGGGGAAGTTGAAATGGGGATAATATTTGTTTACCATAGGACGACTTTATCAAACGGTTCGAAAGGCATGCACGTTTTATGCGTCGAGCTGTCAAACGTGGTTCTGTTGAATGTCGAAAGTGACGTCGATAATCGTATTGACTTATCCCAGACCTAACCCGGGTTATGAAACGATTTATTTCGAATGTTTCGAATATATTTTCTTTTTCTTCTTCTTTTTTTTGTTTCTTAATTGCGCGCTGCAATTTCAGTTTTATTTACGTTTGCCACTCGAAGCGATTTTCGATCGTTATCCTAGATAGCGATCGCTGTGTTACTCTTATCGCTGGCTCGGTTATCACTTGACATTGGGGTTACGTGAATATTACTATCGCGATAAAATCGGCGTTATAAATTACAAGTGACATAACTTATTCATTAATCGAAACAACCGTTGCGCTGTATAACAGCTGTTAACAATACCCTGTCGATAAGTTGTCTAAAATTGTCACTGAAAATCATCGCGAATTAGGCTATCGATGGTTATCATGGTGGCGATACGTTGTAATCGGAATTCCCTTTAATCCGTCCGTGAATCATCCTAATGTAGTACACGCACAGTGACATTAGTATAAATAGTTTACTCATATATAGCTCGAAATATTGTTTCCTGCTATTTATACAAATTATAATTGTTATTGTTATCGTTACTCGTTATCGATTTTATTATTTTATTCCAAACACTTCGCCACGTATTTTATTTATTTTACGTTTTGTGTTGCAAATTAATAATTTTGAAACAGGTATACGTCGAAATGCGATACGCAAAAATGAACCTGTCGAGTAATGCCGTTGCATTAAAAAGAGTCAGCATGGTTGTATAACAGCGTTCATTATTATTCGAACAATGGCAAATTCTAATTTTACTGCAGTCGTATAATTATCCTTCGTAACGGCAACAGTCATAGTCAAAACATGACTCTGTAACGCTTAGCATCGCAGCGTTATGAAAATACCAAGTATACTCAGTTTATACTAAGCTCTCTAATTGGGTCACTTCTGTTGATTCGTATTATCATCGATTTTGAAACGCACTCGATTCACGCTAAAAATCCCGATCACGATCCGTTTCGTTGCCATGACGATATTTATCTGAAATATAGGCTGTATCGTCGCTCATCTTCGAACTAACGAGATCAGACTATTTAAACGTCTAATATCAACTTTCTCGCGATAAAGAAAATTATACGTCTGCCAAGTTTCGTAAATCGTTCGTTATTCGGCAACGATTATGTTCTCAACAATTACCGCCCCCGAAACACACCGAAGCGGGACAGATATCGGTAAACCGATCTTTCTTTCATCGAACCCGCTCCCAAAACACGTCGAGATTTATGTAAACGACATATTTCCTTCGCTGAGAATTTCCTGCTTCGCTGGGAAAAAGGCAATCGATGTGCCGTTGGATCGAGTTAGCGTGAAAAATATTAGAAAATAACCGGGCGTATCGGTGGAGCAAAAAGAATCGCGTTGTTTGCGACGCAGCCAGCCGCGAGTAGCCTCTAAACGAGTCGAAGAGAGTTGCTGGCTGGTCGCTGCATAGTGCTCAGCAACGACAAACGGTAGTAGTGGTTCGTAATCGGTCGATTTATCGAACTGCCGATCGGTATCTGCCGACTCGTTCGGCGAGTATGCGCGACTCTCGAAGGCGAAATCCTGATTACGATTCCGCTCAATGTCGCAGTGACATCATCGAGGATCATCATCCTCTTGGAATTCCCTGCCGATTAAATCTGCACGCGTTAACCGTGATTCCTCGTGTTGCGCGCGGGCGCACGCGCGAATACTCCCCCTTCCTGGATCCACCGATCGCACCCAGGAAAATTTGCATTCGAGGTTTGAATATTTTTAGGAACCACGTCTCTAGAGATCCGATCCTTGTCATTGAGATTTTCACGGCTAACTTTATTTTCGGAGTGTTTACGCGCGATATGGCTACGATAATAAACACTCCACCAACGACTTTAGCTTCGAGTCTATAATTTCCTACGAATAGGATCACTCGTCTACGAAAATATTTAGCAGTCGCTTAGAAATTATCGAGGGGGTTAATTACCCAATGATCTATCGATTCTTACTGTACACGGATTGAAATTGGAAATTGGCCTCACGCGAGATACACGAAAAATCTTATCGTTCACCGATCCACGAGATGTTATCTGCTATTTTTAATGCTAACTCGCAGTGTAAAATGGAAGCTCCTCGAGTGAAATCTCGGTGCTCCCGTTGACCTCCCTTTCCGCCATTTATCGCTGTTTATCGCGATCTATCAAACGTTTCGAACGATCCAGATACGCGGTCGACAAAAGGGTCTCGATGTCGACAAGAGTTCCGGTACCGTTTGTAACGTACGGCCGTACCTATCCCGACAATGTTGTATTCCTCGCCATTATCGCACAGAGGTGCACGCGTAAGAGTCCGCGCGTGGAGCGAATTGCCGCCGTGTCAACCGCGAATGATTGCGAAAGTGAAAAATCAACCGCGGCGACAATGGCGCGCCGCCGGTCCTTAGTTCGAGCCAGGGGACCGAGCTATTTTCTGCCAGTCGAAACACACGCGATGCCGATGAGCAAATTCTGCGAACGTGGCTAGCTTTTAATCAACGATAGACCGCGCTGCTTTCGTCATGGCCGCTTGCCACGACGTCTATTGTTCTCCGTTATGGTATCGCAAAAAGACCGCCTGGAAATCGAAATTAGAGGAAGCTCCGTGGAAGGACAGGTTGTCGTGAGTCGATTATACGACACATCGGTAATGTCGGCCAAAATCCGCGGGAACCATTCGAGTTTCGAAATACCGATGCGAAGTCACGGTAAATAAGAGATCGGAGTCGTTGGGTTTATCTTTATTGTATAGGCAGTCATGCGAAGCAGTAAAATAGATACGACCAAACTGATAAAATAGTATAAATAGTCTAAGGTGAACAGAGGTGAAGACGGAATAAATAGCGGTGCGAATTCTTTTAACCCTTTGCACTCGGGAGACGCCCTTCAGTCGCCATTTAATCAAATTTCGAAGATCGATATTAATTAACACGTTGAATGCTAAGTCATTCCCTGGGGATTGACAGTAGCTTTTTCGTTTGGACGACGTGGATTCTGGGGACTGACAGCGAACTTTTAGTTTGGTCGACATCGGTGCATGAGACTGGCATTGTCAAGGGTTAAATTATTAATAGCAATTAATATATCGCAAAAACTAAGTTTCCTCTGCCGAAGTAAATCTTTACACTACCGTGGCTTTTTCTGACTGATCCTCTCGAGGTGACTTTTGCCTTTTTGGCATTTCCCACCCCATTATCTTCTGTTTATAATTCGTGTATATTTGTGCATTGTCTGCACCATTCTCACAGTCCAAACGACAAAGTGAAACAAAGTAATCTGTTCATAGTCTTCGGCATACTTGAGCATTCGGCATATAGTGCTCACTCGCTGCCGCCTGAGCGGAAAGTGTAGCAAATTTAAGATAATGTAACGGTGTGCGAGGTATCGAAATCAAATCATCATCTTTATAGCAGAAAATCTTTCAACTCCTACTACTCCTTAGCTGAAAAATCGTCAGTGCAAAGGGTTAAATTAGAATTCACCCTTACTTTTGGCGTCCACGAGCAATGGCGCCTCTATTCTCCCGATGGAAACGTCAGCTCTGTTCTCGACGGGTTTCGTGGAAGTTTACACGAGCAGCGAATTAGAAGTTCGTTTGTTCTCGCGAAGGAAGACATCGAGGTAGCCATTGTCGCGACCGATCGAATTCTTATGGGGAACACGTGCGAGCTACCGCGGATGGGATCACGAAAGTATTTCTTCGGCCATAAATCGCTCTTACGTGATGTTTCCGGCGCGATCGACAGTCTACCGACTTGTGAATGGCGGTCGAACGTTTATCACCTCCGAATAAACATAATGCGCGTGTGTTCTCAGACCGTCGAGTCACACAGATATTCGTGTTTGTCATGCGACTCGAACCGAGCACTCGTCGCAGCAGTCTGCTCGTGATAAGATTGCGACTCCGATTTTCCTCTACCTCTATCACTTTTTGGGAACGTACCAACGGTCGTCGATCATTGGAAATCGAAGTAACTGGAAAACGAACGAGACTCGGTGTCCTCTGTCGTTAATACCTATTTTAATTCCCTCCTGTTTGAGGAACGTTTTAGCAAGGCTCATACCAGGTCGTGCAAATATTCACAAATTATTATGGCACGATTACGATTTCGAAAAGCTTCGAGAAGTAAGGAAACTGTAGAGACACTGTGCTCGATGAAATTCTTCCTCGCTCCTGTTACTCTTTCCATGTTTTACGATTAGATGAAATTTAAACGCTGTAGGCTTTCGACCCACAGGAGGGACCACGTGGTCAACACGTGTTGTTTGTCCTTTGGGAAAGATGACTCCTCTTGGGTGCTCAGTTCCGCGCCGTAGCCTCTGTGAACCCGACGCCGGAAGCGATCATCTTGTTTACGGAATCGCTCGAGCTTCGTTCCTTTCCTCGTTCGTTGCTCTCATAATTTTCCCATGGCGCGCTAAGAAATTTTCCTACTATATAATCGCTATATTCTCAGGTTGTTTTATCAGAAGACAGCTTAGCCTCGCCGGTAGATTTACATAGATATTTTGGTCCGTATCTCCGTAAAACCTGAGCCTTTTCTTCGACTCTTTTCCTAACCACAGAGCTGTTTAACATATTCCCACCACACACGTTGGTTTCCTTCACCTTTGTCATACACACATTTTACAATTCGTGCGTGACCCAGTTCGGAAAACAATGAAACTCGACGAATGGCTCGAGAAAGCAATCGCCTCGCAGCGGGCAACAGTTAGACTGACTATACCTCGCGATACTTCATTCACAAAATCGACGTGAATCGCGGGGCTCGCGAGGAACGAGCCTCTAATAACCGGTTAAAAAGAAAGAAAGTATCGGAAGAAACGATGAAAAGGGAACACTCGGACTCGTAATCACGTTCCCGCGTGGAATTCGCGCAAGATAATCGCGAGTGACGTCGGGTGAAAATAGCAATGGTTGTTTATAGTCTCGCACTGTGCCGGTATTCACGATCGGAGATGGCGCTTTTAACGATGAGATTGGTTTTTGCCGCGGTTCCCTGGAAATACGTGGCTCGCATTCGTGGACAGCGTCTCCGTGAAAAACTGCATCGTGATTCACGATACGCGACACGAGCCTCATACCGGCGGCCATAATCGAGAGGAACTTCCGACGCGGGACGACGCGAAATGTCTTTTTTCCCCGGGACTTAGAGAACAGCGACGATTCGTTTTCGAGCAGAGGATGCAGTCTCGTGACGCGACGAATGGGATCAACCGATCTTTTTGCGCGGCTTTCATCCACGGTGGTTATAAAGGAACTCGCCATGGGTGTCCGCGCTGCTCATTTCTCCGAGTTACGTGGCCCATTTGCTAGATTACGACCGGTGACAAGGTTCGTTGCTATCGCCGCGGCTATCCTGTCGTAGGTTGACGGTGGTGGTAGGCTTTGAATTCGATCCGAACCCGAAGCAATTACGTATGCTCGGTGCGCGTGGATGCCGATCGAGTATTTATTTCCGAGCGCCGGAAGTGATGCGTGGTACAGATTGGCAGTAGCATGACCTTTTACGAGGGACATTGTTTGGAGCATTTTGCCGAGTCGGATAGGTGGTTGGCTGCGACTCGGGCGCGGAATGGCTTTCTTTTCTTGCCCGATGGAAGAAAGATTGTTAATATTCATTGGTCGATAATTAGTTTCCGAGCGACCGAAGAATAGCAATGCGATTTTTGCAACGGGTACACCTCGGTAGTTATAAATAGGCATTGTAGGAAAGAAGCTATTTGCTATCCGCTGATTTATGATCGCGGCCAATAGAACTTTCTTCGATTTAAATGGAAACGCTGACTACGTTCGCAGAACCTCTCGGAACACGTCAACGCTTTCAGCAACGTTGATGCATCGCGTTGAAAAAGCCATGAAACCTGTTGAAGCAAATAAGCAGACAAGAAACAGAAGCTGTCCGGTATCGTGTGATTTACAATCGCAACCGGCACAATCCTCTTCGATTCGAGAATGGGAACGCGCTTGTATTCATAGAACCTTTTACACCGTGCTACCAATCCCGATATCACGGCGAACCGACGAGCAAGTCATTTCCAAACTCGATAACCGGAGAAACACGATAACGCGATTTTCTTCCATTCACGAGGGATCGTCGGCAACGAGTTAAACCGCGTTTCCGAATAAGAATTTACGAAACAGGAGCTGTCCGACCGACCGCTGATTTACAATTGCATCGAACACGATACCCACGATTCGAACGGAAGCACCGATCTCGTAAAGGAAGCCCTTTCAAAGTCGATTACGACGGCATTTCGCGTCGCCAACGCGCCTCGTCTTCCCCGTTAAGCCGGGGTTTCGCGTCCCTCCCGCGTTCTGTCTGTCATTTCTACCAACCTTTACGCGCCTCTGCAGAATCGACCGCATCACCGGCCATGATTTACATCCTGCATTTATGACGCAACGTAAAATCGTGCACAACTTTTCGCCGGCCACGGACGCGAAGCCGGGAGCGGTTAAACGCCTTCTTCTCCTTCCGTGCTCGCTCTTTCCGGCATCGCGCCTCTTCTCGCGCATGCGCCTCTCCTTTGAACCTCGCTCGCACGCGCGCCTGCGCCTCGCATCGCGATATATGAAATATTTACGCGCGATCCGCATTTTATCCCTTGGAACCTGCGCCGCTTCCAGGGACCGCGATAATACGCTCCTGGATCCTGCTATCCAAACTGTCAAATCTCTCGAAACGACTACGAATTTCTTTTTCCTTTGTCGACGGGAGTAATCTCAATTGTTATCGAGAAGCAGGTATATGCGTTACAGAGATAGATAGATCCACGGTTAACAAAGTTGCAGCCGTGTGCTGGATGTCATGGCGGAGTTAATGAGATCGCGGTGGATAATAGAACGATGATGGAACAGGGTGAAATGCGTGATACGTGTACAGCTTCTTCAGTACGATACGATATTAAATATTTGAATTCGGGATATCGTTGGGTGGCGCGTAAAAGGTTGGAAAATTCATCGGCGATGGACGGTTTAGTAGGAATCGGGGTCAACGGCTTGCCTATCGTTGGGTTTTGCATAAAAATGATTTATTGCAACGGCGACCGTGCCGTCGAAGAAGATATCAAATCGACGTTTCATATGCCGTGGCGCGTTCCGCGCGCGGCCCGCAAAAATCAGACGTCCGTTAATTTTTATGGAACACCGCTGACGATGACTGACGCGGGGAACGGTTAAAGCGCATTCTCCTCCGTCTATCTTTCAATGGTTTATCGTACGACCGCAGACATCTGTATATCTAGCAGTACGATGTATGAAATATTTATGCGCAACCCGGCCTTTATTCACTTGACATCAATGCGCTTCCCCCTTTCGCGATGCGTTGGTAGCGATGCGTCCACATTATCGGATCGAACGTTCGTGTACGCGCCCAATAATGCTTCTCTCCGTGCACGCCATTTTTTCTTTTCTTCCTTTTCCCCCCCCTTTCCTTTTCTTTTCCTTCGATAAAAATCTCGACGTTCCATCGAGATGCATTTAATCGCCGACGATGAGAGAAAAATAAGAGTACGTTGCGCCGGTTAGGTCCTTGATTCGGGTGGGAAAGAAGTCACGGTCTTCGAGGTGATGGAATTTTTGCTCGTGTGCAAATGTTTGCGATGTATTAAGAAAATTGCGCGGATAAATATTTGCTCTAGACTGGATAATATCGATATGTTATTTTTTTTATTTTTCCCTTGCCCTTTTCTCCGCGAGTTCGCGCGAGATATAAAATGGAGGGAAGGAAGATTCGAGGTGTTGCTGTTGGTTTTTATTTAATTACCTTCGGTTTCTTTTTATCGTCTGGGATGGTAAATAAGCCGGAGAATTGTATTAGCGGTGCAGCGAGGTGCATTGAAATATTACTCGTAATAAAAGTGATTTGAGGCGAGATAATGGGGTACATAAATAAATGGCGACTGGGAATGCCGGGGAAATATATAACTAATGCCTAAATGATTTGGAATCGATCGCGGTTATATCATCTAGCGTTCGACTAATCGTTTCGTCTCGTTTATATTTCAATATTTTAATGCATATATTCGCGAGGCGCTAACTCCGTGCTCGCAACGCGCCGTTTAGTTTCGATACTTTTACCTTTTTTCCCTGGTAACAAGCGGCTTGCGGTATGAGGTTTAAATATGTTGTAAATTCTTCGCTCAACTGATAGGTTTATCGACAAAGAAGAAGGCGCGCGCGGTGCATCTGAATGTACATACACGTCAGTTGGACGAAGTAATTTATTATTTGAGAAGTATTCGCTGTTAATAAAGCCCGGTACTATGTAGGAAGCTAGGCTGTTGGCGGACGCAAGAAGAAACAATGACTAAAACGATGCAAAATTAACGAGCATGCTCGAGCAACAAGAGTTTGGAACCGACTTGTTGTCGCTGGTTCTGTTTATTTTTCAACCGGATGAAGGATACTAATAGTCCCGCCGATATAGTGCTTCTTATTAAGGAATACCGATAAGTCAAGCTTATCATCGAAATCGTGAGATTTCAGTTTGCCGATCGCCATTCGATTGGCAGGTGAAATTTTCCTGCGTATTCGCGGAATCCGAATATTTTCCACTTAACTCTTTGCAGCACAGGATTTCAGATAATAAAACAGACCCACGTTAAACACATAGCGCATAGAAATTTTATTGCGTTTTAAATGAAACGAAATTGATATAGAACCAATTTTTATAAAAATTAACTTACTTTTACGATTTTTCACATAAAACCAGGAAAAAAAGATTGTCGCAATAAACTTTCCGCTTGCTTTATGTAAATTTGACAAAAATATAAACCTATGCACACGCAGCTATCGCAATATTTCGAGGTGGGATTGAAAATGTTCCGCCATGCATTACGGTGCATCAAAAGGTGGGGCACTTTTAATCCCAGCGTGCCCCAAAGAGGTAATCGTGGAAAAATAAACTTTCCCAGACGTATTTCCGAACAACGGACGCGTTCGATATTTCACGACGGCATACTCGATTATACTGGACGATATATTTCTGCGATTTTAAGCGGATCTAAATTACCTTTTGAATAGCGGACGTACGCGCGGACTCGACACGATAACGTGTCAATTTGTCGGGGCGAGGGTAAAAATGACTCGTTAAAACTTTCAATGAAACGAAGCTGACGATTATTAAGTAATCCCATTTATCTCGTACGCGAAAGGAAGCGTGCCCCGGTATACCCAGCGCTCGCCGTTTCAAACGCAAAGTTTACTTACGCGCGCACCCGATGAATTATAACCGTGCGAAATCGTAGCTTGACTTTTACCTTTTGAAACCGTGATACGCTTTCTCGTGAATCATATTTGTTTTCCAGGCCGGGTATACGGGGCTCGGTATCGGGATTTTTATTCGCACGCCGATTTCGACATCGCGGAACGTTCGACTTCGGGACGCGGAAAGGATACTTCATCATCGTTCGCGGAACGCGCGCGTGCGCGTGCGCGGGCGCGAGCGCGGTAACACGCGCTTTAAAATTATGCCTGACGTGTCTACTACTTTCACGTGGAATTACATAGCCGAACGAGTTCCGTTCGACGAGCTCTCGTATGTAGCTCGCGTGGCTCTTGCAAAATCGAAACAACGATTCGCGGGACACGTAAATGTCGCTCCCTTTAGGGCACGGTTACGAATCCCCGCGAGCTGTTGCTTTCGCCACGAGCGGGAAAAATCACAAATTGCTCCATTAGTTACTCGGAATTATCATTTCGCTACGGAACTGTCGGCCAGGGAAA
>NW_016909254.1:563653-580755 GCF_001483705.2 Eufriesea mexicana | reverse complement strand
GGGAAAGAGAAGGCAGACAAACGTATGACTAATCGCTTTCGGTGTTCGACCGGACTTCGCAGCAAAAGTGGCGTGTTGCTCCGACTAATAAATCCTATTTGTTCTTTCCTCGAGTTCGTTTAAGCGATTAAGGAAGTAAGTGTAACATAGCGTAGTATAATGGAGAATGGTAGGGATAGGCGAAGTCAGAATCGCAGGAAGAACGTCATGCTCGAGACTTGTAACTCGCTATTCTCGGAATACGGGATAATCGTGTAATTTTCTACTTCCTCTGGTCTCTCAGACGACTCGCGATATCGTCGTATCAAAAAATATATACAATTTTTCGCAATAACAACGCGAGAAATCGTGTCGAAGTGTGACTCACGTGACTGTGAATTTTGTTGTATCACGTGAGGAAAGTAGCTGTCGTGACGTGGTTCGAACTTGGTTTTGGAGTCGTTTCTTTGCGTTAAAATAAATTGCAACTGTCGATCGAATGTCTTTGTTGCTCGGATGGTACGTCGAAGTGGCAACTTGCAAGGAAATTGAAAGCAATTATGGGCAATTAAAGAACGCGTAGTGGACATTGTCGCTGCGTTTCGATGAAATCTTTCTGTCGGCAGTCGAGCATGAAATTAAACAAAAGAGGAAGACGAGAAACAAATAAAGTCAGAGAAACGTAGATACCCAGAGGAGCGTTGTCGATGCGATTCTTAGGCCAACGGAAGTCGTGCCGAGTTGGAAATTGTGGGTAGTCTTCCTTTGATAGGGCACACAGTGATAGCACTGTATTCAGGTCTCCAAATCTCTATGGCGGAATAGGAAATGGCTGTGGACCATGATAGGACTTCCTGCGTTCCGAGAGTCGTCGGTGAAATTAGGTTTCCAAGTAATATTCCAGTCTAATTTAGTAGTCGCGTGTGGAAACGAACATCCGAGATGCAAGAAACAGCAATAGGTATACATTTCTTCGTACATTCATCAAAATCGAGATAAACGTTAATGTCCGACATCTCGCGACGTGATCGCGAATTTCCAGACGTAATTTCGTAATTACCCGAGATTTCCCCGGGATTATCTGACCCCGTAACCAACTAAGAACGAACCACGCGAAGCGAAATTAATCACCTGTACGAAGAAAGCCGAGGAATTTCTCCGAACATGGACAATCCGCGATCATCTACAAGTAGATCCTACCACCGCATGGCGGTCCGCGATTCGTCGAATAATATGTAGGATTAATGCTAGATTAACCCTAGATAAAAGCAGACAGAGATCTGCTCGCTTGATAAACAACGACTCCTTTTTAATAACAAACAGATTCGTTTAAACTAAAATATTACGCTGTTTCACTATTCACTATGACTCGACTTCACGCACTCTGCCTCGCCAGCGCCCTTGCACCCTTATTTAACACTATTGCTACTACGGGTGATTATAGTCATCGGCAACTAGACGCCATCTACACACGCCAGGTGACTATAGTCATCGTCCACAAAAATTGAGCAAAAATTAGAACAAGCGCTACCGTTCCTCTTAGCTCTCTTCGCAACGAATTGCTAGTCCTATTGCGATGGTCAGTTTTCCCTTTTCTCTTTTTCTTCCAAACATTTGCTTCAAAAGACCAAATGCTGGACTGCACTATCGTAATGTTTCCATCTTTGATACTATTTCCTTTGCTAGAATCCTTCGCAGGTCGCGATATCTCGAATATGGCCTAGTGACAGGCTAAACGTGGATCGTTGTTACCCCTTATCGATCACGAGGCATCGGGAAAATGAAATTCCCACGCGTCGATTAGCTCTTGGAGTACTTTAGCTCGCTCTTCATGGTCGATAGGCGATTCTCGCGTTCGCGGAACCGACGTTATCACCATCGTCACCGCGTTAGGGCTCTTATCGGACGAGCGAGTCGAACACCGTCCCCGACACCTGGACTCTCTTCGAATAAGGGGTAAATTAATTTGCGTGGTTGTTCGTCAAAGGACCGAGGGGAAAAAAGCGTGCCCGGCGCATCGACGGGAAAAAGGAAGGCGTTGGTCGTTGTGTAGTCTTGAGAGAATGCTCGTGCTTCTAATTAGACAAATAGAGGATCGATGGATCGCGAGGACCGCAGCGTCGTCGTTCATGTAAAGATCCTCGATATTCCTCTCTCCGTTTCCCCGTGTCCTCGTCTCTGTCTGCACCCCGCGTCCTTATATATATCGAAATCGACCGCGTGTAAAACCAGTTCTGCGACTCGAGGATCGCGAGAGGATAGAGCACCTTATACCCGGTGCACGCGGCTTCTCGAGCAAAATGGTTCACACTGATCACGCTTCATTGTATTTTTCTCAGCCTCTCCTTCCTCTACGCGCGCCACTCCGTTGCTCCTCTCGCTCCGGCCCTCTGGATAGTCTGACCCATTCAGGGTATCTCTCGTTTAGCCGCGTATCGTGTGTCGCTTTTACTTAACGGCGAGGCGAGCACTCCGCGTCGTGTTCGCCGCGTTCCGAAGTGCTTCGAGACTTCTGCAACGATAGCTCGTCGCTTTGTGGCTGCCAAGTGTTTTCTCGCGTGACACTCTGTTTTACATAGAAGAGGGACGACCGAAGTGAAACGTGACGATGTCCGTCGAACGCTTTGGCACCGGCTGTTCATTTCGATTTCCAGTCGCGGCATCGATGATTTATGCTAGCGGAAGAAAAATCCGCTCTATTCGTAATATTTCATCGGGATGACGATGGCCGACGTTTTGACAAATCGTTATCTCCCGGACAGCGCAAGGAATATGATATATTCGGTTGCCACTTCATCCACCGTATCTTTGTTGCGCCCGATGAAGGTGTTTCGATGACAGTCGGACGTCCATGGTGTCGTAAGTGGTTTAGGCAGGTGCAATTATTTCTACGTTTTTCTACACGGGAGATCATTTTCATCGCGATAAATGGAAGGAAAGTATCGGAATTACGGGTTCTGATAGTAAAATAACTACGATATATTTGTTGGATGCCGAAAACAGGTTTTATCGTCTTCAGCGTACAGGAATAAAATATAAATATGTTCCTTCTTATATCAAAAGAGTATCGGGTCTTCGCGAATGATTTGACAAAACCGAAAATGGATAGAAAAATATGAAACGGAATAAAAGGAACACCAAACTCGTAAACTAATTTAACACAAGAAAATATAAATATATAAAAGTAATGCAACTATAACATACGGAAAACGCGCTCTAATTCATGTGTATCCAATACCGAACGACTCACGCCCGTGCTAGTCACGATCTATTTTCACGAGGATTCTTAAACACTGAACCTGCCACGGTCAAATAACCGGTGAATGGAAAAGAAGCAGAAGCTTTAAAAATGAGAAGATGGCTATACGTATAGTAGAAGAAAAATCGCGAAAACGAATGATTAGGATGATAACGTTGAACACGGAATTTTTAATGAGAGTTTAGTAAACGATAATTTAGACCATGGTAGGTTTACTTCACTCAGGATTCTCCCTGTGTCGTCGTGGGTCCTATTTTTATGCCTTTTGGAAGGCTCGATGGCGTGCCTTTTCCAATCGCTAATGATATGATTCAACCCATCAGCAATTTGCTCTCATAAAAATTGCGTCACTTTCGGGATTCGCGATTTGCTGTCCACGACGATTACGATTTCGTTGACCTGCGTTTCATCTCTCTGTAAAGATCATGCAACTTAGCTTTGCTGCCAAAAATAGATTTTCATAACGGTATCGGCTGATGTTCGATTTGCTTCTAGAATGGTGCCACGCATAGGTTATCGATCGGTTTATAATTTATCTAAAATAGGATTCCTAGTTGGCATTAGTCGATTCGCGATTTCTTTCTCCGAAATAGCATCCTATATATATATATTCTCAGGTGAAGTCATTTATTTCTCAAGAAAGGTATATGTTTCTTTTACCGCTACTCTTGACAGACTGACCCAACTCCCTGGACAGTGTCAAAAGGATACGTAACGCGATTCGTCTAACCCCCCAATTCTTATCGAATGTATATAAACATTCTGTCTAGAAATTTATACCTCATAGACTATTTACTCGTATCTTATCTCTTAGATAAATTTTTGTCTATATCTACACCTATCTTTTCAACAGAAAGAAAGAAACGAAGCGACGCAACGCAAAATTCGTCGAATAAATCATTATAATCTGCGTCAGTCGAGACTATCGTCGTTTAACCTTTCGCTGATTGCGCCTTATCGACGGTTTTGAGTTTGCGTAACGTTTCCTTTATCCCGTGTTAATTGTCGAATACCCTCCGTCCAGTCTCTACTGTCTGTCAAACCGTCAGAGCGCAGAAACTCTTCACCTCTGACCATTACCTTGAACAAACGCCGCGTTATCTCGTTTGATATTTCCCCGAGCAAACAATGGATCACTCGACGCTATATTTTTCCCAATTACCGCTAAAATACCAAAACTCGATTTGGCCGATGCGAGTCCCCGCTTGGTCTGTTATTACTCCCGATAGAGCAACCAGTTGTTCTCCGAGTGACATTTGAAATGGCTCGGTATCGGGCTTACACCGTGCGTGCACCGTCTGGGACACGCAATTGCAGGGGCCCTGGACTGTCAATCGACGTTATGAGAATGTCAAAGCACAAAGGAACATTGGCTGGTCGGTGATCACGGCGCCGTACAATACTTGGTAATTAAAGGGTGCACCGGAGAGGGAGGACGCGAGCTGGATTCTAATCGCGCAGTTCGAGCTTTCGATACGAAATCCGTCGTTCATCGGCATCCCATGAATCTCCGGTCTTTCCTTGGCGTCGCTTAAACAAACACCGCGTCTGATCCGATTCGAGACACGCCAGCGTTTCCTTATTCTCCTGCAGCCGGGGCGACGTGCCGTTTATTTAAATTGCTGCAATGCCCGCTGGCTACGGTTGAAACATTTTAATTTCGCATTATGGGAGCCCGACGTTTATTTTCCAGACTGATTACTCGCTTGCCCGGATTATCGTTTGTTATGGGATTACGCGAAAATCCTTCGGGGTCCGCGAACCTTCCGTCTCTTGCCTCTCTTGCTCAGGGGGATGAAACGAGAGACGTCGTTCCCCCGTGAATATCCCCTTTCATTTTCCATTCTTTTTTCCAAGAAATCGGGGTCCTTTGTTGGTCAAATTTATCGAATCTTCCTTCCATGAAGAGGGAAAAAATATTTTTAGAGGATAGGAAGTTTGAGCAAAAGCTAAACGTCATCGGCGTGAAACTAGGGCTCCTTTCAAGCTCTTTTCAAGCTCGATCCAATAATTACGAGAAAACGGGTAATGAGATGGAAACGATTCCTAGTAACTAAGCAATTAAGGTATTACGAGCGTTTAAGAACCATCGTTTAAGTCGAGTGTTTGTACAAATGAGTCACAAAGTCTCGTTCCCTTCTGCAACGTCATTACTTATGCCTCCGTTGGATTATAATCGTTGCGATCTCGTTGCATGACTTAATTACTATGATTGCGAAAAATGTTCGTATTAGTCAATGATCACGATCGTAGAACCTTGCCGGAGAATTCCTTGAAATACCTAATTCTTGGTATTAGGCCTTGTCAGAGATCCATTATATTTATTACACCACCCAGTCGGGTAGGAGGCTGGTGGATTGTCACTACCGTGAACATCCGCGAAGCCTGAAAGTTCCCTCAAATTGACAGTGATGACACCGTGTTGGCTACCAGCGATGGTACCAGCGCGCTGTTTTCTAGTTGTCCGTCCCCTAAAACCTCTTATTAAGTACTCAAGGGGTAAATTTAGACGGAGCACGCGGTAAACTGTAAGTCATGCTTCGGTAATAACCTTCGTCGTGTAATCATCTCGATCGCGTCGTATTTTCAATATACCCTGAATTCCGCTAAGTGCGTGTCGGGATAATTACACGTTGCACGCCGTAATAACATTCAATTAACGATAAAGATGTAATAAGTAACAGGACGTGTCAACATTGTAATGAAGGGAGTTACTTAACGATGCTCTAAGTGGCGCCAAGTTTATGCCTTTTATTACAAAGTCGGCTGTCATTAGTTTCAAACGCGTCCGAGTCACGGTTACCATTTTCCTACCCACGAACCTTCTCCGCGATTACCTTTTAGGATCCATTCGTACTGGAACAACATCGCCAAGCGCAGCCATTAAAGAAAGAACACGATTCCTGGCAAACTGGATACGAGCTGGAAGCTATTACCTCGTACGAAACAGGCATAGCCGAATGGTCTGTTGCGCAAATTCGCCGAAACGTGGAGAAATCCTGGTTTGGATACTAGAGAGCGAAAAGTTAGTCACGTTAGACTCGTTAACGCGAACTCGAAGGAGGTTCATAGACCTCGCTAAGAGATAGGTAACCTTGCAAGGCCTCCTCGCAACCTCTCTCTCCCAGCAAGGAACCCGCTACGAGACATTCAATGGAAGGAGACGAGAACTGGAAAGAGCCTGACTGCCCAGGACGCTGAATGCTCGCGGTATTTAGCAGCCGTTAAATGGCTCTAAACAGCTCTCATGAAATGGGCAGTTCCAGTCTCCTCCTTTCTCTTTCTCCCCTTTGCGGAAAGACGCGGGTTCGACGAGTGGGTACTGCAGAAACGGTGGTTCGGTCCGCGTCGACCTTTGCCGATTAGGCTAATTCCGTAAGCCGGTAACAGCCGAACAAGGCCCGATTCCAATCGCGTCGAAAATCGCAGCGAAACATTATGATTACCACCCGTCTGTTACGTCCGTTCGCATTTACGACCGGCTTCTCCGCTGTGCTCTTACGAATTTCCGTTTTCCTCCCGGTGTGTCGGCTGACTCATATTTACGAACTGAGACGAACGGCGACGCTTCTCCGAGCATTCCTCGTGAGTGAATCCGGAGTAGGTAAGGCAGCGAGTCAAGATCATTAACAATCCTTTCCTTCAGGCATTCTTCGTCACGCTTTACCGATCGATCAGATGTTCCGTCCGCCAGTGTATATAGTCTCTTTGTGCTTTACCAAGTTCTTGTTGCGGTAGCCAACAGACATGACTCAGACTTTATTAGAGATTCCGTTGAACGCGCGGCAAAAAGGTTGCGCGATGCAGCCTTCCTTGTTTTTACGCTGTTCTCCACCAAGTTCCAGGTTAGATGGAGACTATCGCGATCGAAGGGTAGGAACGCTGGAAGCCAGCCATCCTCGAATACCTGGCTATGCTCGTGTGCCTGCTCCAGTTTATTCCTGACCTTTCTCACTTCCGTCTCTTCGATCCCTCGCCGAGTATATGTGCCAAAAGTATTATACCTTTTAGCCCGGACCCCGGTAGGTACGACGGCCAGTCGACACTTTTAACGCACAGGGTGCGAGGAGGCAACGGCTGTGTCGCAACCGTGGAACACTTTGTAATTACCGGTCGTCATTATGATCGTGCTACTCGAGTTGACGCGATGATTACGGTGCACCGACGGAAATAAATCGCGAATGCTCGGCCACGGTCCGTGGCCACTGAACAGCCCGCAGCGAGGAGTACGATCAGGTAGTGCACCGGGACCGATTAACGCAGCCACGGCCTCGCTTGTACCGAGTTATCGTGCTTCGGATTGAATTTTACCTGGCAACCGAGCCGCGAGCTTTTCCTTTTGTCGGACGTGTCCGACTCGACGTGCAGCGTTTTTGTCGGGGCTGCTCGAGTTGGGCGGTTCGTCGCTTTCCTCTAAGCTTCCAGCGTTCAATCCTCGTTTACGAGGTTTAAATTCGGACGGGACGACCGCTATCGCCGCGTATACTTCGTTTTTGGTTATCAACTTCTCGGTACAAGGTTAATAGCGAGTTTCCTATAGGTAGATCGAGATTGTGCCCCGTGGAAGTGGGGTACCGGGGTCCCCCGTTGTAGGTTACTGGGTCGAAAATCTGTTTATGAGTACTCGGTACGCCTCGGTATTAGGCGCACGAATCGAAGCTTCGAATTTAACGTGCGGAGATTTGCATACGAGTGATTTACGGCTTTAACACGTTCACGCCGGCGCTGATTTTTGTGTTTCTCGCTGTGGGGCGGCGTATTCAAATGCCCTAGGCTACTATTTTAGTATATTGACCGTTTATTTTGAAAGTGGTGTAAGTCAATTAAAGGAAAGAGATATCACGTAAACAAAAAGTTTACGTTAAACTTTTGTTCTGGTGGAACATTCAAATGTGAGCCACCTGTAGTACACACTGATGTGAACGTGTTAATATACCGTATCGTGATCGAAATTGATATTTTCACTGATTACAGTTTTCCATTTCGTTTGTGGTAAATAATGCTTCTTCGAGCTCTATGAGAATCACGTATTGGATATTACAGATTAGGGAAAAAATTAAAATTTGTTGAAAAGAAAACGAATTAATAAGAGGGAACAAAAATGGAAGTGAAACGAATAGAAACCATAAAGGTTAACCAAATGGAACCCAACGATGAGATATAAACAGCTCAACGAAGAAATAAAACCGAATTTGAGATAAACAAACGATGAAAGAATATGGAAACCGAATTCCATATAGGGAAATTAAAAGAAATAGAACTTAAAAAGAAAAGTTTATTATTAAATTAGATGAGTGTGGGGGGTGGTGTGTGTGTGGAGTGGACAATGGTTATCGGCTAGCCCGTAGGTCTAGTCAATGACCACCATCCACCTCCACTACACCTCCACCCCCTCTAATTCCACCTCCAACCACTCCTCCGAACCCTTCGACCAAATCTGAGAAATAACGACTAGAAAGTTCGAACGACAAATGAACCGGAGTTCAAATCGAGCTCAAATCAACAAATTCAGATAATAAACCTGTAAAGAAAATATGTAGATTAGGCCTAGAAGAAAACTAATTAATAAGGGCAAATAAAATTGAAATGAAACGAATATAAATCACACAGATGAAACAAACGGAATAACCCAACGACGAAATATTTGAATACAAACGAGAAAATAAAATCGAAAAAAAATTGTATTAAAAATGACTTACCAAAACCAGCTTGACCACCTCTGACCCTCGGGAATGTCGCCACGGTCCCACTGATGAAGACCCGGAAGTCCCTGGTCCACACCCCGAAGTGTCCCGTCCGAGCTCCGAACCAGCAAAGGACTGAACAGTCACTCGCGAGGTGGCCTTTTTATAACCCCCGATTGGTTTCCGAAATCGACCGAAAATTTCCGAATTTCCTCGATTCCATTAATTATTACTTCCTCTTTATAATAGCCAATAATTTATTAATTTTTGCACTTTTATTATAAATTTACATTGTGGCCAATTTACTATTAACAATATTGATTTGTTATTAAGAATAAATTCTATAATTTGTTTTTTGCAAATTTAATTGCAAATGTAATTTTATTTATTTTTCTAGAGTGTAAATTTCCACGCTGCATTTGTCATAAACAATTCTAAATCCCTTCCATAACCTCAAATATCCAAATGGCAATAATAGTAAGATTAATTAGATAAGAAAGATCTTTTCTTTTCTTTCACTATGTAAAAAGTTATGTGAGCTGCAATAAATTATAGTATAGTAAAATTGGTAACACAAATACAGAAGTGCGATGTTGAAAAATTTTATTATACAAATCATAGAATTGCATAATAATTTTTTATTATTAATCTTTTGCTACTTTGATTTACTTACAGTGCAGTTCAAGTTAATCCATTTCCCACTTTTGTAAATGCTACTAAAGCAGTTCTTTCATTTATTAGTAATTATATTATAAGTAATTGATATTAAACATTAATAATTTCGGAATGAATAGTTTTAGGCGTGGTCACATTTCGGGTGCGTCGTAATATTTCGTGTAGATGAAGTTATGAACTGCGCATGCGCTAGTTTCGCGCGCAGTCTGACGTCACGCGTAGATAAAATTGCGTACTGCACATGCGCCAATTTTGCGGAACTGTTCCTGCGCAGACATCCATCATGGCTTCCGTATTATCGCGTATTTTCCCGAATGTTTTGAAGAAATTTCAAGACACGAATAGACGTTTTCACCAATTCGACTGGAGGTAACATAGAGCAGAGAGAACAGGGCGTCCGTTCCACGTGTAATTAATGCCGAGCTGCATAGTTAGGATGAAACGACATACGAACGGTGAGTCTATCGTTTTATGCTTTGTCCTGGCGTTCTATCGCGTCGTGCGATGAATGATTCGAAACGATACGTGACGCCGGTTGTACTTTAGCATCTTCTTCGCAAGCACAGCGATCACTGTTACATATACGTATCTGTAGGTTAATATTTCATTTTAAATTATAGAACAGTAAAATCAATAAAAAAAGAATTTCAGATATGTCAGATTGAAAAATTTTATTATGCGTACCATGAAATTACGTAATAATTTTTTATTATTTATTAATCTTTTGCTACTTTGATTTACTTACAGTGCAGTTCAAGTTTATCCATTTCCCACTTTTGTAAATGCTACTAAAGCAGTTCTTTCATTTATTAGTTATTATATTATAGGTAATTGATATTAGACATTAATAATTTCGGAATGAATAGTTTCAGGCGTGGTCACATTTCGGGTGCGTCGTAATATTTCGTGTAGATGAAGTTGTGAACTGCGCATGCGCTAGTTTCGCGC
The DNA here is from genome assembly GCF_001483705.2 of Eufriesea mexicana. Classification (NCBI taxonomy): domain Eukaryota; kingdom Metazoa; phylum Arthropoda; class Insecta; order Hymenoptera; family Apidae; genus Eufriesea; species Eufriesea mexicana. The sequence goes on along the minus strand of NW_016909254.1, from coordinate 570,210 downwards.
GCATTCTGACGTCACGCGTAGATGAGGTTGCGAACTGCTCATGCGCGACTTTCGCGCAACTGCTCCTGCGCAGATGTCCATCATGGCTTCCGCATTACCGCGTATTTTCCCGAGTGTTTTGAAGAAATTTCAAGATACAAATAGACGTTTTCATCAAACCGACTGGAGATAACATAGAACAGAGAGAACAAGGCATCCGTTCCATGTGTTGTTAATTTCGAACTGCATGATTACGATGAAACGACATACGAACGGTGAGTCAATCGTTTTATGATTTGTCTGGCGTCCTATCGCGTCGTACGACGAACGATTCGAAACGACCAGCGACACTGGTTGTACTTTAGCATTTTCTTCGCGAGCACAGCGATCACGTTTACGTATACATATGTGTAGGTTTATATTTCATTTTAAATTATAAAACAGTAAAATGGATAAAAAAAAGGGGTACAGAAATGTCAGATTGAAAAATTTTATTATGCGTTTCATGAAATTGCATAATAATTTTTTATTATTTATTAATCTTTTGCTACGTCAATTTTACAGTGCAGTTGTAAGAGTTTATCGATTTTACAATTTTTAAAATACTGCTAAAGCAATGCTTTCATCTATAAGTAATCGATATTGGTAATTAGTAGTTCCGGTAATAGTTTCAGGCGTGGTCACATTTCGGGTGCGTCGTAATATTTCGTGTAGATGAAGTTGTGAACTGCGCATGCGCTAGTTTCGCGCGCATTCTGACGTCACGCGTAGATGAGGTTGCGAACTGCTCATGCGCGACTTTCGCGCAACTGCTCCTGCGCAGATGTCCATCATGGCTTCCGCATTACCGCGTATTTTCCCGAGTGTTTTGAAGAAATTTCAAGATACAAATAGACGTTTTCATCAAACCGACTGGAGATAACATAGAATAGAGAGAACAAGGCATCCGCTACATGTGTTGTTAATTTCGAACTGCATGATTTCGATGAAACGACATACGAACGGTGAGTCGATTGTTTCATGATTTGTCTGGCGTTCTATGGTGTCGTACGACGAACGATTCGAAACGACCAGCGACACTGGTTGTACTTTAGCATTTTCTTCGCGAGCACAGCGATCACGTTTACGTATACATATGTGTAGGTTTATATTTCATTTTAAATTATAAAACAGTAAAATCGATAAAAAAAGGAGTACAGAAATGTCAGATTGAAAAATTTTATTATGCGTATCATGAAATTGCATAATAATTTTTTATTATTTATTAATCTTTTGCTATGTCAATTTTACAGTGCAGTTGTAAGAGTTTATCGATTCTACAATTTTTTAAATACTGCTAAAGTAATCCTTTCATCTATAAGTAATAGATATTGGTAATTAGTAGTTCCGGAATAAATAGTTTTAGGCGTGGTCACATTTCGGGTGCGTCGTAATATTTCGTGTAGATGAAGTTGTGAACTGCGCATGCGCTAGTTTCGCGCGCATTCTGACGTCACGCGTAGACGAGGTTGCGAACTGCTCATGCGCGACTTTCGCGCAACTGTTCCTGCGCAGACGTCCAACATGGCTTTCGTATTACCGCGTATTTTCTCGAGTGTTATGAAGAAATTTCACGTGACGAATACACGCTTTCATCAATTCGACTGGAGATGACATACCGCAGAGAGAACAAGGCGTCCGTTTCATGTGTAGTTAATTTCGAGATGCATGGTTACGGTGAAACGACATACGAACGGTGAGTCGATTGTTTCATGATTTGTCTGGCGTTCTGTGGCGTCGTACGATGAACGATTCGAAACGACACATGACGCCGGTTGTACTTTAGCATTTTCTTCGCAAACACAGCGATCTCGATTACGTATACTTATGTCTAGGTTAATATTTCATTTTAAATTGTGGATCAGGAAAATGGATAAAAGAGGGACAGAAATGTCAGATTGAAAAATTTTATTATACGCATTACGAAATTGTATAATAATTTTGTATTATTTATTAATCTTTTGTTACGTCAATTTTGCAGTGCAGTTTTAAGGGTTTATCCATTTCCCATTTTTTTTTAAATACTGAAAAGCAGTCCTTTCATCTATAAGTAATTGATATTGGTAATTAGTAGTTTCGGAATAAATATTTTTGGGTGTGGCTACTTTTTGCGTGTATCGTAATATTTCGTGTAGAAGTTGTGATCTGCGCATGCGCTAGATTCGCGCGCAGGCTGACGTCACGCGTAGATGAAGCTGTGAACTGCGCATGCGTGACTTTCGCGCAACTGTTCCTGCGCAGACGTCCATCATGGCTTCCGCATTACCGCGTATTTTCCCCAGTGTTTTGAAGAAATTTCAAGACACGAATAGACATTTTCACCAATTCGACTGGAGGTAACATAGAGCAGAGAGAACAGGGCGTCCGTTCCACGTGTAATTAATGCTGAGCTGCGTAGTTACGATGAAACGACATACGAACGGTGAGTCGATCGTTTTATGATTTATCTGGCGTCCTATCGCGTCGTACGACGAACGATTCAATTCCTTTTTCGCAACAAGTATAGCGGTCGCGAGTATTTATATAGGTTAATATTTCATTTGTTCAGGGTATATGTGTGTGGTATGTTATCTAGTTTAGGTCAGGGTATTTTCGCTTTTCCTATATTAGAGAGTGTTAACACGAGTGGATTTGAAATTAAGAAATATTTAGTTGCTCGTTTTACTCATTGCAGGTTCTCTGTCTCTTTCGATTTTTAATTATGTGCTAGTATCGATGTCAGGAAGGTTTAAGAAAAAATAATAACATATATGTGAAAGAGAGAATTTAATTAATTAGTTACCAGTGATTGTGAATAGTCATGGCCCTTATAGGGAAGTGTACGTACCTGCCGAGTTCGTCCGGAAACACACGATCGTTGCCGACTTTCGTAAGAATTGCTTTTTCATTAGCGTAGTCACTTATTTGTTAATTCTTTCACTTTTTTCCTGAAATTGTAATACGTTTGATATATCATAACAATATATTACATTTTTCCTTCATAATTTTCTTAATAATTTCCTTAATAATTACCTTTTCTCTATAGTAGTCGATATTTTCTTAACTTTTTCTACTTTTATTGTAAATTTATGATTCAGGTAATTTTTTGTTAACAACAAATTCAATAATTTATGCAAAATTAATAATACCAATGACAGGATATCTAAATCGAAAAATTCTCTTACATGCATCGCTGTGTTGAATTATGCTTATTACTTTTTATATGTTAAAATATCAGGTTCATTGGGGGACACTGTTTGTATATAACGACAGTACATACATATAAAAAATAATATGTACTACAATTAATTATATTATTATAGAATTAAGAGGAGATACAGAATTTTGCGGATTGCTTAGTTAGTTAGGAATTAGTTAGGAAACGCGATTTATTTATTAATTATTAAACAGTATCACTGTTAGTTCCAAGCGATTTTGGTATTTTAACCGAAGAAAATTGAACTCCTTCGATTACCATGGCGAATGGTCTGTAAATTGTTCTATATCTCGCGGTCATGACGACACTGCGATTACATTTCGTTCTATAAAACGAGACGCTTGTCACGTGCCCCGACGTTTCTCCATCCACATACGTTCGTAGACCTATCGAAACCCCGTGATAAAGAGGTTCTATTGAAATTTCAAGCAACCGAGTCACCACACGACTCCTCTCTTCCCGCGTTATTATTCAACCTCGTGAACGAGCCTCGTTCCGCCGAGGGATCTATGCAAACGACCTTCGGGACGAGGAAACGTTTCGAGGAATCAAGTCGAATTTCGCTGCATCGTACGCATCGGTATTCAAGCAATTAAGGTAGTAGTCGGTATCGCATGTGATGATCGGCGTTCGGCTAGGAAGAGGTCTGTTTCTCTCTGCGCTCGGACGACACATAACGGCATCGTTGCTTCCACGAGTGGAAGAATGCCCGGGACTCACGCATAAGCGCCACATAATAACGAAGTTTATCTCTGCGAGCAACGAAGCTAGCCGGGACAGTCGGAATCGTAGAGTCGCGTGATTAACTAGCCAAGGGAAGGACGATTGTGACGGCAAGGTGTCCCGAAGGGGAACGGCACCGCGTAGGAATGGATATACCGTGTACCTCTAATTATTGTCGCTATCACGGCATTTATCATTCGAGCGTCAGCAAGGGCGGCTAGGGGGAAGCAGTGCATTTAATTCCAATTAGTCGCCGCGATCCGAAACCAGTTTCGAAACCACCGTGGATCCACTCGATGAGGAACTATTGCCTCTTATTCTCTCGTCGAGATATCCTTCGCACGTGAGAGATACCGTGGTACCACGCACCGCGATTACTCCACTCGTGAGGCTTCCTTCTTCTCCTCCTTCTCTTCTTTCCCCGTTTTTCTTTTTTCCTTCAACCACGCCGCCGCCACCTATCTTTTCTCCACCGTTGTCGTCGTTATCGGCTGTTTCGTAATTTGAATAATTTACGGCGACGATAACGATAGAAGCGGTCGAAATAGAAAAGAATCCGACCGGGTGTATGATCAATTGCCGCTTCCGAGTCCCTGCTCGATTACGTCGTCGATGCTTCGATAGCCACGGATTCGAATACGTATTAACGGGGATTAGAAATTTTCGGGTCGCCGTAACTAACGATAATAGGGGTGATTGTTCATTTTCCAAGTGTCACGCGATGCTTCTGTACGAAGGCTAACACGATTCTAGGTGTCGGAGTGTCAGAGCTCCGAAGACGCTCGCACCGATAGAATGATGCTTCGATAGCCACGGATTCGAATACGTATTAACGGGGATTAGAAATTTTCGGGTCGCCGTGACTAACGATAATAGGGGTGATTGTTCATTTTTCAAGTGTCACGCGATGCTTCTGTACGAAGGCTAACACGATTCTAGATGTCGGAGTGTCAGAGCTCCGAAGACGCTCGCACCGATAGAAGCAGGCCTGTGTACCTGTCTCGTTGTACCTTTCATTACTCGACTAAATGTACACAAACGTTTAACGAGTGTTAAACCCATAAAGGTGTTGCTGACACTATGAGCTCGACGCCTCCGCTTCTTCCAGTCGAGGGATTCCGTTACTTTCTTAGAGTGGGGTACGTAGCACGCATCCAGTCGGAAACGAGAACAGTTTCATTTTATCCGAGAAAAATTGCCAACCCGACGTCGCTAACGATCCTTTAGCTGCCCTTTCTTCCTATTTCTGTATTTTATTCGAGTAGTGTCACTGGAATAGACGACACGTAATTTCACATGCGTTGAATTTTTCATTTGCTATCCGTGTCTACGTAGAAATGCCACGTACACTGGTACGCGAAAGTAGCAAGGCGGAAATCCTCGGAGTTTATCGGCGAAATTGAAAAATAATTCAACCATATACACGATACTTACGGTACATTCGTCGGAGATATGGGTCACGGTGGCGCTAGTGAGTTGAGTGGAAAATCCTCTTAAGACCGTCACAGGCAATAAAAGCCTTTTATTTTCCAATTAATGGCGCTTTCGATCAATATTATACCTCGTGTTCGAATATTTTTTGCGACCATTGCTGCGTGTTCGGGATAAATATATCGTAAATACTGTGCGTATCGTTAAACTATTTTCTGATTTTATCGATCTAATCTCGAGACTTCCTCCTTAACGTTACGAATATTTCAGTTTAACATGCGTTTATGTCACTCGTTAATAACGGCTCGCGTAAATGCACCAGCGCTTTCGTGTGCGAGTGTAGGTCTGACGCGTGATAGAGTTTTATCGTCGCAGGATGACTCGCGAGTCGTTCAATGTCGTCGCGCAAACATTTTGCACAATAATAGCTTTAGTGGCTCGCGAATGGCTTGTTCGTGACAATAATATGCGTGGAAAGCATCGAAACGGAACTTAACGTATTCTGTTATTCCCTGCATATCCGCCGCGTTGCGTGGATCACGATGAACACGTTACGCAAGACGCCTGAACGAGACGTGCACCTTGATATAGTACCCCTTTTCCCCGGCACGAAATCAAACGACCGTGTTGACTTTTACGCGTAATATCGGTGGTGTGATCTGGAAATTCATTCGAAACCCACATCCAGGAAGCGTGACGGAACGTTCGATAAAGTGCGATGATACGCACCGCCGTAGATGGCGACTCTATTCCCTACGGAGTCCAGCCGATAGAGAGGAAGTCGAATGAATTTCCTTTTTTTACGCCACCCGCATGGCTGCTGCTGCTATTCCTATCCGAGTCGATCTTTCGGATGCTCGAGTAACTTCTGGAAAACATATACGGCTAGAGCAGAGACGCGTAACGCGATCGGTTCTAATTCGTTGGGCATTTCTTCCAACGGCTCATTATTTCTACGAAATGTTTCCAGATGGCGACAGTATTAATTCGAAATATAAATCTTACAACGTGGACGTATTCGAATATGTAATTGGATTCTTATTATCCTCTTAGACGAACACGTGTCTTGCCACTTTGATCTCGGATAGGAATTATTATTAAATTTTTATACTCCGTTCAAGAGACGTATTTTGCCGCCATTTTTTAGTTCACTGGTGCACCATTTTCGAGCACAGATAAAGGGAAGAGC
>NW_016909254.1:526318-563523 GCF_001483705.2 Eufriesea mexicana | reverse complement strand
CCATACATCCAACCATTCGTACGTCCATCAATCCATACATCCCCGGTTAAAAATTTTTCTCTCGAGAACAAAGAGGGTTGCGCGGGCACAGAGGGTTGAAAGGACAATATGGCGTTATTTTGCACGAAGAACACGCGGTGTATGGCTCGATTGTATCGCGTGTGTGTATAAATATGGAAAGGACGTTTTGTACGATCCTCCGGCTCGCCAGACTATCCTTCTAATAATTTGTTTTGCAAACGAGCCTTAAGGTGTGCGATAAGCATGACTGGTCGATGAAGCTTGTCATGCGGATTCTCGTCCCCTGTATATCTCGCTTTCCTTGCTCCCTCGCTTTCTCTCTCTTACTTCCGTTTTCTGCTCTTCTCGTCCGCGTGCTCGCCTTATGTGTACCAACCTGTCGAATCGGTTGCAACTCGACTTGTCCCTTCAGACGGAAGAAACGACCTGGACGGTCTCTCCGCGAGATACGATCGACCGTCTTTTTTTTTCTCCTTTTTGCGTGGGTGATTGATCGAGGACCCGGCTAGCTCGCCCTTGCCAACCGATCTTCGCATAATGTGCTTTGCTCCTTCTTTCGTGGCTTATTGTTTGCTCGCCCTCGCGTAGCTACGCGTGTAACAGATGCACGAGTTTCACGATAACGTTGCGCTTCCACTTCTGTCGCGCGGTTTTTCGCGATAGCGATTGTTTATGGTAATTTCAAGCCGCTTTCCGGGTAACGATGAACCGGCAAGATATTCCGTCCGCTTTATAGTCGAGCATGATTGACGAATCGCGCGGGGAAATTGATTTATTGGTCTGGCTAGCTCTAACTCCGAGGATCTTCGATTCTTCCGATGGACGCGAGCATTGTTATTCCACTCATAAATCTCGAAGCATCTACTTTGTCCAATTTTTCTACCGCGTTCGTCCCCTTCCGAGTGACTAGAATACCAAGTAGCAAACGCGACTAGACAAAGTGGCCGCAGCGACTGCGATGAGGAATACACAGCTGGAGAAGCATCCGAATGACTTCTCCAGGAAGCGTCATCCAGCCAAGATGAACCTTCCACCCCGAGAAGCAACCGCGAGACCTAATGCAATCGTCGGGGCAGATCGGAAAGAAGGAAAGAACAATGCGGCGTTCTCACGCGATTGGGTTGCGTAAAATATCAATGTCCTCGCTCGCAAGGTCCCGTGATAACGATCGGCATCGATGCACGCACGCGAGACACGCATCGCGCAGGTTGGCGATGCGGAGAGCAGCCTGGCGAGCCGAACGACCGCAATTAACCTTACGTAACTCGTCGAGACTTTCCTGGTGGCCTCACCGGGGCCCGGCCGCCGCAAAGATAAACTGCACACAATGCGTCGCACGGAAGGCTGGTCCCGAGCGACTGCTCGAAACCGGCCTGGAACGAGACGGACGGTGTCTTCCTCGTCGTTTTCGCTCGTCCGCGTCGGGCGAATATATCGGGCGATAATTGTTTTTAGTGCCTCCACGCCACCAGGAAGGCGGACACGCCGGCCACATGCTAATCGAAATCGTAAATCCGACCGATAAGAACCGCCGCGGTTCCACGGTTACAAGCGCGACGTATTCGCCGCGTGCAACGAAGCTCCGCTCAGAGGGACCTTTCCTATGCTCTCTCTGCATTATGATCCGGTTTCGATGCGGTGGGCAGACATTTTTGCCACGCTGTCATTAGCGCGCATAGCTTTCGCCGATAAACTGCTACGCTCTTCGGACATTTCCCTCCTTATTTATCCTGCACCCAGCCTCGCGTTTCTTCGTCGGCGCGAGGAAATCGAGCCAGCCTTTTTCTCCCGCCTGACAGTGATTTTTGGGCTACGAGCTTGCTTTCCTATTCGGTTCACTGGATATACAGGGTGTTCATCGAGATCGTGTTCGGGTATAGCTCTGAATTGGTAGAACATAGCAGTGGATTCGAATAATTCTCCATGGGCGCGTTATCGTGCAAGTTCGATTCGAAAAATCGCGCGAATGCTTTTCGTTTTCTTCACTTGAACATCGACGTAGGCTAAACTAATAATAACCGAGTAGAAATATCTCGCGATGTCCTCGGTTAAAAACGGTTCATAGTGCGATAAATTCGAATTCGGTTACGCGAACTTGCGGACCACCCGAATAGAGGGTACGCGGCTAACCCGACGTTTACCCAAAGGATTCCAAATTGCCATCCAATCTCGGCATAAAACCCCCTGGTCTTCTAATCGCTACCCGAGCCCCTGAAATTTGTCATAAATTAAATCTTTGCGATCGCAGATGCATGTTTTTCGCGACTTCTAAATATCCAGTCAGTAATTACTCGAAAATTCCCGCGGTAGACATCGGTATGAGTAATAAGCGGTTGTTCACGAGACTCGGAGGAACGCGGCTGGAAACGCGAAAACTCGCGTTCGAAGAACTGGCCGGGGGGGACGAGGGTAGAATTTGTGGGTAAAAGCAGAGGACCGCGTTGTTTCGTAGGGACCAGGTTCGTGCCACTGCGGAAAATATTTGCACGGGCGGTGGCGGTCCTCGAAATCTCGGCGCCCACGGTGTGCCTTTAGCCACGGGTTGGAAAGAACGCCGGGTAATATGCAGTGTCGTATTGCTAATAATAGAGAGCACGTATCCACGCGTGTGTCCGGCGCGGATATTATTATCGATTCCGTTACAGGGAACTGTCCTTAACGTAATACCACGCTTCTAAAGCGTTACGACCGCGTGCCGCGCGCGGCCATACGATGGCGGAAGGCCGCGGAAAGGGTTCCGCGGCCGCGTTTATGTGCCCCTTAGGATCCGACGTCCGCCTCTGCGTCGCGTGATTAACATACTTCAATGTATCGTAAACGCGACGATGGTGCGTCGTCGACGGGTTTCACCGCGTCGCGAATAAATAAGCGTGTCCGCGTGCAATTGATTTTCCACTCGGGTGACGAAGCTTTAAAATTCCCGCCTGGTCGTTTCCGTAACGACCCCCGGTACTCGTGTTCCGCGTGCTGCAAATACCTCGCCTCGATATTATTGATTTACATTGGTCCCCGATGTCGGCGGATAATTTACGGCGGGGCTGGCCGGCGCGTTGCGCGCGTATATTTTAATAAAATTAAAACCCAGCCGATCGAATACGCGAGAGTGTACCGTATCGGTAAATAACGGCGACGAGGTACTCGCTTGGCCGGGCCGGTGGCGCGTAATCGCGAGGAAGAGCGCGAAACGGCGCGCCGAGGAGCGAGATTGGACATTGCTCGAGCCTCGCATTATTTCTGCGTCGTAACGCGCAATAGAGTTCTTGATTTAACGCGCCACTCGGCCGTGGATTCCTTCTTCGGCCGGGCCCGACGATCATCGTAAACGGGGAGCTGTGGGACGCGTGGTGACAGGAGGAAGGAAATTTCGCGTGCAGAAAATGGAGGAAACGCGAGAGGGTAGCGGAAGGTAGAGATGGTACGAGCCACTCGGGGTATTTGCATCGAAACGATAAGTTTATTCGGCTCGACCACGCGTAGTCCGCTTATTAACGCGCGAATTTTCGTGCTCGACTTTTTAGGTTAGGTCGATCCGCGCGGAGACATAAACGCCGCTGCTGCCTGTCGTCCGTTAACGAACCGCGATCCGTGATCCTTTGTCGTGTGGCCAAGGAGAGATCGTTCCCGTTCCATCGTTGTTCCACGTTACCTGCACGGTCCGAGGAATTGCCGGCGAAATTACCGTCGGTGTCCGCTTGACAATGTCGGCGTAGGACGTGGGAATTTGTGGCCGGCGATAGGTCAGCAATGAACGCCTATTTAAATAGTCTTGATAGAGGTATCGCGAATGGAATTACGGGGAACGGTAATATTTCGCATTCAGTGTCCGGGAGGAAGTATTTCGTTATGATTTTTCCCTCGCCTAGAATGCCACCATTTTTCTCCACATTTTTCTCATTACTCCGCCATTCCGACGTATTATTCTCGTCGCACGCGACAAAATGGTGACGCACTCTGCGTTTCGCATTGCTACTCCGATAACTTCGAGGCGGTTTGTCGAAACGGTGAAATAATCGTGATATTTCGAAGCAGGTTTGATTTTAACGCGCCAAGATTGGTACTGCGAGATATCGTAGATGAAAGTATCGGAAGAAATGGTCAATTATGAAATTTTCGGATTAATTTATTACCTCGAGATTAGAGGATACAAGTTGGGAGATGGTTTGTCGTGGTTTCGGCAATAGCGATGCTCGTAATCGAGGCACTCGTAAACCGAGATCATTCGGCGAAAGCTTATACGACGCGAGTACAATTAAAATTTATAGCAGGAAAATTTCGAACGACGTCGTTAAAGAAGCAGGAAGCTCTTCATGGCAATACTCGTAACGAATCGTCTCTCGGTTCGACGTTCCCCGATGTGACACCCTGTGCCACGTATTTCCGAATTTGTATCCGCGGGAATAAAAATCTTTATTCGTGCACTTGCTCTTTTACGGTACTCTCGTAAAGTAAATGGAATTCAAGCGTACAGGTGTGCAGATCCGAGTGAATGGGACCACGAACTCGCGCGTTCTTCGACACGGGCTATTTAAAGTGGCCATATAACGACACCTGCGATTTGCCATATTTCCACGTTAACGATTAATGTTTTACGATGCTATCATTTAAACACTTTCTATGGTATATAAATTAATATTTAATAGACGAAAAAACGCGCTAGTAAAGTATCGCGTACAGTCATTCGGATTTATCATACCAGACCGCGGAGGGTGTGGCCAACTATTATTCAGAAAAAGAATGCAACTGCCGGTAATCAACCATTGAACGAAGAACTCTCGCGTCGACCAAAGAATGTATATTCAATGTTAATGGCGAAAACGTGGAATTATATTCAAATGCGTGTTTCGCCTAACGAAACCTGCCTCTATCGACCGCAGCGCCACCCTTACTTTCGAATTCACCAGCGTGTCATAAAACTCCCTATCGTTTCGCGAAATTACAAGTCACTCGGTGGAATTTCTTTCGAATTCCTTCGCCAGGAATTCGCCAGGAATTCGCCAGGACCGTTCGCAAGGATTGTTCGCCAGGACCAGAAGGAATAGAGAAAAGGGATCGCGAGATTTATCTCGAACGATCCCGTTGCGGACTTATTTAATTGTCAGCGAATGACAAATTTAATACCGATCGACGATCCATCGTCGGAATCGACGTCTCGTCTCGCGGGAAAACACGGCGGTCGGTGAAATTCCAGTCGACAACTGGCTGTCACCGGGACGGCGTGGGACGTGGGAATTTGTGGCTCGCGATAGGGAGGCGAGGGGCGTCAGAATGCTTGGCAAATAGCTTCGATACCGATGCCTCGTAGTATCGATACCTCACCCTGATCAAATGGCATTCTCGAGCACGTTGGACACGGCCAGTTGATTCGACTGAATTAAAACGGCCTCGAGACGCGTGTCGTTCTTATCGCTTGGAAATTATTGCCGGTAATTTACTCGCGATTGCATGGATCCCGCGAGACTTCACACCTGGATGGCTAGATCGCGAAGGAACACGGATCACCTGTGTTAATTGCCGGTGTCTGCGAAGCTAGCGCCACCGCGGCGCCCCGAATCTCCAGACACAAAGCTCTCGCGACGTCGAGCGCCAGTTTCCAATATTTTTCCATCTTCTCTCACGCTCTTTTCACATTTTCCTTCTCTTTCCTTTGCTTTCCCGAGCCACGAATACGTACACGATCGTCGCCGTTGCGAGCGAGACGCTAATCGTATTCCCGCTAATAAATCAACGTCTATCGAGAAACTGGTCTACGAAACCAGGCGGACCTGGCATTTCAGCGTGTGTTTTGATTATTGCGTAAAAATTAATTAAATATCGATGTTGCATATCGCCGTCAGAGGTGTAGTTAACGGGCGTCACAGGCCCCGACAGGCAGATATACAACGGCGGACGCATGGCTAATCACGGTTTTGCGGAATCGATTCGAACATGGACGGGGCGTAGGTACCAACGGCTCTCTCGGAGAGGTCTGGACACAGCTCGCGTGTTCCCGTCCGTTCCTGTAATTACCCACGCGTATTTTCCATCGTTCAATGTCTCAATTTTACGCGGATGCAACAACGAAACGCCGAGTTTCACCTCTGTGTCAAGCGTCCGAACGTTTTCTGTTTACGAACCGCCACTTTCTAGCTATATTATTACCGCTATCTGCGATCTCTGCCGTGCTCTAATTAAAAGTTCGATCGATTAATTTCACGGTACAGCGGCAAAGTGTAATGACACATTTATCAACCACGGCCGAATTATCCGATGCAAATAATTTTCCTATTTGACTTCCTACCCACGCGCCGCTTTTTGCGGATTCTAGATTAACTCGCAGCCCCAATGGCCGCTGCGCGCAAATAGGATCGCGCTCTATCTCCACGACAAGCGCCTTCCCGAATAATTATCCCGATTATTATCTCGATCACCTCGTTGCGATTATTACGCCGAAAAAATATAATCCATTACTCGGAAGAAAAATCGGTAAATCGTGATCACTCGATATCGACGAATCCATTACTCGTTTCTCAATTCCCCAATAGCCTACGCGATTTCGCATTCCCCTCGCAACGCTGACAGAAGAATCTGTTACCAGTTGCAGCTGGTGAGCCGCGAGTTTCTCGCGTGGAAATCACGAAATCGCTGTGACGTTGCTCGAGCATCATCGTTCACCTGTGAAATCGCCTGACATATTGGGTGCCGACAGGTTGCCGCGATCCAGACATCCGGCCATTTTCTAATGTTACGTCTGCGCCTCGCGGACCGACTCGTGTTCTCATGCATAACTTTATTGTTGGCGGACTCGGTGAATGAAACGGCAGTCATATCATGTCCTATAAGTATCCCACTTGACTCGGGCACAATCGATACACACGATCTCGCTGTAGATCGTTCGATCGTGATTCAAGTGCCCGCGATGATAGAGACTCGTTGGCCCGTTGAACTTTAAAATGCCCGCCGTTCACGTGAAATCCGTGGATCTGATTCCGCAGGGAGCTCGTTCCGCGTGCGAACCTTATCCCATGGAAATGGGATAGAACTACCTAGCCCGTGAGATGGAAGATGGAGGGGGACCGAGTTTCGTGGTAATTATGAAATCCACGTGTGTTACGGGAGACGTACGGTAGATATGCACAGTGTGCCTGTTCGTGGTTCGAGCGTTGCGAAATCGATTGTCCGAGTAGACGGAGGAAGAGAATCGCGTTAATCGGTCTAACGATGTAAAACGATCGAGACAGAGAAGAGCGACCGAGCAGTGGTAGCCGAGAGAAATAGAAAATGGAAGGAGGTACAAACCGCGGCGGTAATTTCAGATTAGCCTTCTCGCGTTTCGGCGGGCAGACTAATCTGCGAAATATAATTAGCCCCGGTGACTAACGCGAACGGTTCTGCTAAATTTAGCCAAATGCAATCATAACAGCGCAGGTGGCCATTTTACCCTTTTCAAGTGTTTGACAAGCCGGGATTATACGAGTCTCTACGCTGAGCGTAGCTAGTAGTGAGTCACACTAGAGCTAATTATAATCCTTTCGCCTCTAGGTATCCACCAGGTCTACCCTTTTGTTCTCTTTCATCCTTGCAAACGCTAATTTCTATCCCCCGCGATAATGATATTAATTATGGGCCCCTTCGAAGAGCAAATACGGATTAAAAGGGTAGGAAGCCCTTTAGTTTCCAACCGGACTATAAATCACCTCGCTGATTGAGAACTTACGCTTCTTGTTCCGTCCTTGAGGTACCTCTGTGTCCCGCGATGTTGCAGTTAATCTTCAGACGTACAGAGTTAATTCGTACAATTTAACCGTGAATTTTATTCCAACGGGATTCCGTTTGAAAATTTATCGGAAACGTATATTTTGGTAATTAAATAATTTTGTTCCGCGGAATTATCGGTGAACTCTTCGTGCCCTCTCTACGGAGATATTCGAGTTTGCTAAATTTATTACGTGTTCGGAGAGTGGACAGCCGAGTGCACAGGGTTAAAAGACCGTGAGATAAGTGACTCCGAAGTTGAGCGAAACAAATAGAAACACGGTTTCGAAACGTCTGTATATAACACACGGCGCCACGATACAATTTCGATAAACCGCATGATCCCAGGGGTCATGGAAGTAGCCGAGCCGTATCAGCGTGTCGCGAACCTTCCTTTAATTATATAGCTGACTCGCCTCGCGTCGAATCGCACTGATCGTTACGTTACTGCTGTTACAGGTGCACAAGAAAATGCGCGTGAGGTCAAGGTGACGGTAGAGCATGGAGACCATGCAAGACAGCGGCGGGCTGCATGTCGATGGCTCGAAAGGAAGTGTCGCGTCGGGTTTGCCCAGCTCGAAAACGGCGAATCAGTTGAAAATAGTGGAAAGTTGTGATGAAAGTGGCAAGCTGCTGACCGCAACCAAATCGGAGATGGATCCATACAAGGAGTTGGAGCTGTATCTCGCCAAAGTCAACGTGAGTCTTTCATTTCATCTTTTTCTACGTGATCTCTATTACAGGGCGAGATTATTTCACCGTGGGAATGATGAGATTTGTATAGAGGGGAGCGAGGAACGTTTGGGTCGGAGCGATAGATGTGCAAATGAAGAGTGCCTGGTCTAGGGAGTTAGAGGTTAGAGGTTAGAGTGTTAAAGGCCACCCAAGGTCTTTTTAAAGGACCACCCAAGGTTATATGGTTGGGAAAATGCGTGCGCCAGTCGGTCGAGACTTGGGAATCGAGAGTCGAATGTCGGCGAGGAATCAGAGTCGAGAGTTGGGCTGAAGATTTCAGCCAACGTTTGACGTACACTCGTACGCGAAAGTATTCCAACGATTTGACACGTTCAACCACTGAAACATCCGTGTTATATCGAAATTGTTCGAACGATTTGGTGCGCGTAGTAAGAGAGTAATCCTCGGATTACATCGGTAATGTTAGAAAAATAATTCAAGGATACATACGGTATGTGTAGTACGTCATTGGAGATACGGGCTCTGGTGGCGCTAGTGAGTTAATCGGAAAATCCTCTTAAGACTGTCATAGCTAACGAAAGACGAATCAAATTTAGATTTATTATTTCTGAATCAACGATGCTTTTGACCGATGTTACACGTACGTTGGATACTTTCGTGTACGAGTGTACGCTATTCGTAAAGTATCCGTTTGCAACCTATCATTCCCAGGTTGAGCAATAATTCTGTTTTGCGAAAGATGTTTTCTACGCTCGTTTACCGAGAATCTTGGAGGTTTGGCGTTTAATATTCGAGAAAATTGGCATCTTTGACGCTGATTCATAATTTTAATCATCGTCGAACGTAAGCGACGTTTTTAATGAAGCGTTAATACGATCTCGTTCACCGGACGAAACTCTTCTTCGACACGACACAACACGGTTCGGTTAGGAATCGATCATCTACTTTATCGATGTTCCCGCCGAGACCATGCACAACAAATTGAACGTGACGCCATGATCGCCGTGCAAGATTCCAAAACACGTTTCGTCCATGACCGCCTGGTCCAACTCGTCGCCTTCTTGTTTCCTCGTCCTTTCCTTTTATTCTGCCTTTGCCTACCGCTGTATACGGTTGTTTTAGAGGCCTCGGCTACAGAGCTAAACGCCTTGAATGACACCCGAAAGCGTTAAGCCAGTTTTCGCCGTCGAGTTTTGTCTTTCAACGTCCTATCCGTTTCGGGCTCGAAGTCGCATTAAATTCTTGTCCCTCGAAATTCGTTCTCGTCCACTTGGGTAGCCAAGGAATTTTAATACCCCGAGCGTACATTCTCCTTCGTTAAAAATAGTCCACGATCGACTTTGACTGTTATACTCGCCGTATATCACTCGCTTTATCGTCTAATCTCTATCTTATAACTATTAACCATTATAACGCTTGCACCTTTTCAAAAACATGGCAAGTAAGACACGTACGGTACGCGCGAGCGATATTGCGCGCTCGTAAATTATTGTATTAAGCGGCGGCTTCGATCCGTACGAGAATAACAGCGTCCAAGTGAAATTCTCGGTTATCTTGGAATCTCAACCCGGCCAGTTAACTAACATTTACTACCGATTTACGGTTATTACGTGCTATTCGATATTTCGAAAATTTAAGAATCGCCAGGGAACTTTAACATCGGCAGAAAGGCTATCGAAATTGCGTAAACTCGTTTCGAATAGATTAGAACACCTTTGCGCAAATTCATCCTCATCGAGGTTTCACTTAAATCGAGGATTTTATTAGCCGTGGAAGCCATCCATACCATCCTCTCTCTCTTTCTCGTACCTACTCACCTGGATCAGTTCGCAACCGCGGCAAGTAGCCCTGACCATCGGAGCCCTGAACGTTGATCGATACTCCGTAGCGGCTAACACCGCGTCATTCGAATCGTATCACAAGCAAACGATCGCTCGATCGCCGCTTATTATCCCGTCGGAATCCCTCTTACTCTCGTCGGTCGCCTAAATTGGTACACCTGTTCCAGAATCTCGGCCCATCGAATTAAACGGGCCGAGGCGCGGCGGCACGAGAAAAAGGCGCGCGCGACCGGTTCCCATTCGCGAGAGTCAAAAGCTTGTACGTGGCCGCGTACACGGGATCCACGGCGCAATTATTTCCTCTGGAGCGTGTCGGCGCGTCGATGTAGCCCGTCTAAGTGGCGTGTAGACCGGTGCATCGCTGATGCACCGATGCATGTCGACGCCGCAACGCGGGCATCGAGCCGATATTTGCACGGCGCAAACAGAGGATTCCAATCGGTCGACACACGTAGCTGCACGCCGGACTCCGCTTCGAAAAACCAGTCGACGCGGAAGCGGTCCGTCATCCTCCCACTATTTCTGCCGCGTTACGTGCTTCGCAATTTTCTCCCGACCTCGAGCCTTCGTTTCCGTCTTCCGTTGCAGAAAATGGCCGAGAAAACGGCGAACTCAGGGCTAGAGTCCATGTCCGGACGTTTCGAACTTCGGTTTGCTAGCTAGCTGGCTACGTGACTGGGAGCCGCTGCTGTTCTATCAGGCTGGTTAAGTTTCATATAGACTCGATGTCGATGTTCGTGTATCGGGACAACGCGTTTTTCCGATGTTTCGTGATCGGTATTTTTAAATTGCCCATACACGCTCGTACACGAGAGTATTCGGCTTACATTCGCTGCGTTCGGTAAGTGGAATATGTACGTTAAATGAAAATGTTTAGAACGGTGTGGTACATCTAGTAAGAATGGGTTAGATCGTATCTGGAAAATTGGAAAAATCATTCGCGGTACTTTGGTGGAGATACGGGCCGTGGTGGCGCTAGTGAGTTAACTGCAAATTCTTCTTAACACTGCTATATGATACAGAATGAATTAACGTGATATGGAAACTTCTGATCATTTAATCAATGACGTTTTCGACTAGGAATATGAATATTATATAATAATTATGGCAAATGCCACATATTTCGAGTCTTCATTCTCTCTATGCACCTCATAGTAAACGTTCGAATGCTCGTACGCAGGAGCCTACACGTGTAATATATTTTAGTTTGTCCGAGTTTACTCGGGTTCGAGCATCTCTCGATCCTTTCCATCCCGTTAGAAGAATCCAGTTGACCAAGTTCTATATGCTAGTATTTACCGAAAGCGTTAACGCGTCAGATTATAGGCGTTGCATAATACACGCGAGTAGATTGAAGAGCAATCGCTCCGTTCCCCGGAGGAGGCTGTCACTGCACAGTTTCAGCCGTCGAAAGCATCGCGTGCTTTTTTCACGCGATGGATCCCAGCAGACGGAGAGATTTGGTCAAGGCTGCTCTCTCGGCCAAGTAGCTCCCCACGGAGCTCAGCCGTCGATCCGATGCTATACCCTGCGTTCCTCGATTGCCAGAGTACGACAGCTTCTCCGAACCCTTCGCGTAGGAATATCCCGTGACAGGAAAGGGAGGAAGAGAGTCGGAGGTGAGAGGTCAGACGCCTGACGAAAATGACTCGTGGACCGCGAGAGCGTTCCACTCGGGCCCCGGATGGCCCCCGTGGACCCTCCAGTTCGCACGATGGCGAGAAAAAGCAAAAACGCTCGTGTCATCGGATGCAAAAAGCGTCAGAGTTCCGTTTAAGTCATCTGTTGCTCAGCTTGTCGTTGATCGAAGCGACCGCCTCTTCTTTCTAGGCGAATGACGCGAAACTGTACAGCTTTTTTCCCCCAACCGCCTAGATAGTCGCGGCTTTGTGGCCATGTTCACCGACACGGAGTCATGAGCGGATTAATTGCTTCGCGGGTAATTAATTAAGCGGTTACGTTGAACAGCCGGAATTAATTGGACAGATGCTACCCGCCGTAACTGGCGAGTGCGTCTCTGCAAAATGCTCGCGTTGCCGTCGGAGGGGGAAGCAACGGGGTATTAGCGAGTGTCTAAACATGTCTCAGCGGACACTCGTGGTAAATTAATAACGAGATATTAACGTAGGTGAAGAGGTTTTATCGATTCGCTTTGTTTTTCTCGCGTTTCGGACCTGAGTTATGCGTTTGTACAAGTTACGCAGTTATGCAAGTATTTTTCCTCTGACGCAAATTGCGGATTCCTTTTTTGCGGAGGAACAGGCTTCGTTGGAATTAATGCGCGATACGTTTTATAAATTACAGAAATACACGCGTCGAAACGCTTGCTCCGAAGGTTAGGTATAAAACGAAATTCAATAATCCCCGGCGTAATTGCTCGAGGTAACAGAAATTTACGGTTCGCTATGTTAATCAACCGCGAACGCTATTACCTAGATGGAAAATATTTCGACTCGGCAGTAGTCCATCTAATTTCGCCTCGCAATTAATCGGGCCGACAGCGTAACCGCTTAATTAACCAATTAAAATAACGAACAGTTACTTAAGTCCAGAGCTTGCGCGGGTTAAACGCCATTCTGGATTACGTGCAACTCGCTCGAAGCTGCCGGACAATTAATTAATGAAAGTAATTCGCCGACTGGCCAGTTGGATTAATCGGTTAAATTAATTGCTCGGCGACCGTTGGCCGTTTCGAAAGCTCGACCGAGGAATTGGTTGCAAGGTTAGCACTCGCGGAGGCCTGCGAACGATGCATAAACAGGATCCCTTGTTGCTTGGTCGCGAGAGAAATGAATTAGCGCATCCGCTTCGATGAAATCCCATCAGAGCTGATCAGCACCGGACTCCAAAGTCCAGACCGATCAAGGAAACTCGTTTCGACCGTGCCAAATTTAGAGTCGATCTTGCCGTTTATCCATGTTCTCGATGCCTCCAAGTGGCTTTCGTCGAAAACGTTCGCAACCTCGAGGATGCTCGGTAATTGCATCGATGGTTCCCTGGAACGACGACTTTAGACCCCCTCGAGCGGCTGCAGAGCCACGCAAGGTGTGAGTTTAGCAAACACACTGTCCACAAATTGATCTTCTTCGAGTACCGTGTAATACCAAACATCGCGCGAATTTTTATTACTTCTGCAAAGATATTACAGGAATTACGAGCATCCTTTCCCGAGAAACCTCTATGCGTCTACTCGTTAAAGAGCTAGCGTCTCGTAAGCTTTTTCCACGTCTTCTGACCGCGTGTTCATCGAACGACCGAGTTTCCTAGAAACATTTCGTAAATCTTCCGCTACTGAACTCTTTCCACGAAATCGTGGATGACGACTCGGAAACGAACAGAAACGGTCTAGCCATCGGATCAGCCATCGAAGAGTCCTCGTCGAAGGAACGTAGTAGGCCGGAATGTCGTCCGGGGGTAAATTAATTAAGTGGCCAACGACGGAAAGTATCCGCGGAACGATTATACCGTCGAGTGGAGATTGTCAAGCGCGGGAATGTCGTTCATTGTGTCAGCGATCAGCTTCTATTATTCCTACGCAATTTACGCCTCCGTGAACGCAACCGAGCTACCCGTTTGCCCGGGATCCGCGTAGGAGGGACAAACCGTGTAACAGATTGGCCGAGTGCCCGATCACCAGCTCGGAATTATTGCTTAATGATCGTATATCGCGGAGAAATGTTTGCGGTCGACGATCGGCAGCTCGATCGCCGGCCGCGACAGCTCCTGCGACGCTCACCTGGCACAGGTGAGTCAGTAGGTCGCCGAAAGTGAGCTCGCTTTTTACCAACCTCCGCGCGAGCACTCGTGCTGAAATTTCTTGCTGAAACACGCTGTCGCCTCTCGCGACACTTTGCGCGGGGTAGAACGGAACGATGAATCTTACGCGATCTTCCGTGCAATTTCGCCGAATTTCTCTCGGACCTTCCGAGTGAAAGTTCATTCGAGGGGAAAAACCGGGAGCGTCGGGGAACAGCTTCATCGAGGAAATCAGTTTTCGACGCGCTGTGGCAAAGAAACGAGGCTCGATTAATCGAACCGAGTTAACCGACCGAGTTCGAGGTGTAACACGGTTTAACGTTTATTTTTTAACACGGTCCCACTTTTCTCGGCGAATTTAGCATGAACCGTGTACGCTTGTTGCTTCGTCCGAATCCTAATTAAATGGGAAGAGGTCAGACGAGGTTTACGTCCTCTTACGAACGTAAACAAGTTAATCGAGAATTTCACAAGAGTTCATTTCCAATTAATACAAGAGTGAATATGTTTACAGACTTGGTTTAGTTCTTTGAACCTGATGTTCAGATGTTGCTGTCATTGATCGTTGAGGCGTGTACATGATGGGTGTATTTCTTCCTATTGACAGCATGTTGATTTGAGGGGGTGTGTATGGAGTTGTCAATTTGTTTTTTGGTCCTTAAGAATTTTTAATCTGTTTATAGGGGTTAGCTCGAATAGTATTTTAGGAGGTCCAGGTGTTCGCGAGTTTGGAAATGAGTCTAGGGAATGAACACTTGTATCTTCTTGAAATATAAGCTTCGTATAAGCTTCGTATAAGCTTCTATCGCCGTGTGTCATTGGACACGTAGAAAAGGATGGGTGTCTATTCCTCGGCAAAGCCAAATCGAGTCTTCTCACGTAGATTCTCGGATTCCTGTTTTTAGGTGCGAAGAGTTGACAGCGTCTAGAATCTCGATAGCTACTTTTGGGAATTGCGTGAGGATTTCTGGACTCGCGAAACGAGAAAAAAGATTGTCGGAGGTTTGAGGCGAGTTCTTTGCAACGGTCCGTTCGAAGAATTTATGATGGCCGATCGTTTTAGCCGACCTCGCGTATAAATCCCCGGCTCGCACGTGGTTTCAGTCTGATGTAGCAATCGATTGGTAGTAGTCGGGACGAAAGGTTGTTACATCGGGCACGATGCCCGACGCATAATTTAGTTACACACGAGCGGTACATCTCTCCTTGATGCGCGTATCTGCGAGTTGCTGTAAATCGTTTGACCCTCGGCGACTAAATTACAAAATGATGTCTGTTTTAACCCTGTGCAACGTTTTCTAATGGACGTCTATATAAGACGGTCGTTTAGGCTGATGACAGCAAATGGGATTACAGTTTCGCGAGAACAATGATCGAACAAATTCCTAGTTTGCTTTTCCGCTCGATTATCCACGGCGCGTTTTACGAGGAAAAAGCAAGGGGGCCTTGGGTTACGGAATGAGCGTGTTCCAGAGAATTTAAATCCTTCTGTAAAACGTAGAAAGTTTCTTACGACATGTCATCGCGGATGCAGCTGCGAATCGTGACATCTGCTTGAGGATCTGCAGCTTGCGCATCGAAGGCCTTGACTGATCCAAGCTCCTTTTGATCGACGTAATTAGTAACTCGTCAAACGATGGCCGTGCCTCTCACTCGCTTCCAATCGACGCCATTTAATGAACATTTATTACCGAATCCCACGTGTATCGCGGCAATCCTTAATCGATACGACGAATGAAAATCTTATCGATTCGTTGGGATGTTCGCGTTGATTTTTACCTAAATACATTTTGTTTTAATTTTTTCCTCTACGGTATCGTGTGAGACTCGTGGTAAGGAATTTAGGTCAAACACGAGTGTCAAAGGTGAGAAATGTGGATTACGATAGGGCTCAAGATAAACAACACGGGTCAGGCTCGTGATTAATTTTCGTCGATGTCTTCTTCTCTCAGTTTGGACGAATTGGCGCCAGGTGTAACCATCTTTGCTGTTGACTATGACACGCGCCATCGGAAGTTGACACTACAGTTACCGATCATTAAAGGGTACCTACACATAGTGAGCATAGATAATAGTAATTTTAATGGTACGATGACGATAAATAATTATATTAAATCCAGTTGTATCTCAATATGAGGTAAAAATTCTAAGACCAGTCTTTTTGACAGGATTGGCAGTTCCGGTATTAAATCCTAGGGCAAGGGGTTAATTCGATAGTTTTATTATCGGAAAAGAGATGTACTTCTTCCTTCAACTTATTCCTTTGCCATCTGCGAGACAATTTGAATATTCGATCGTTTCATCTGGCACCAGGTGCGTCGATAATCAATTTGCCAATTACACTGATTCCTCCATCTTCGAAGCGTCATAAATTCCAGAAAAATCGGCCAATCGCGATAAAACTTTTGCAAAGTTCGCGTAAACTATTAAACTTTCACACGATACGGGTTTTCTTCGATTATCCTAAACTTCTTCTTCACGGCTATCCCTTTCGTTCGTCTGGAGCGAGACGAATAAACTCGCAAGCAGGGTACCGAGTCGGCCCAGTCATCGAGCTACTCCCGTGCCCCCGGGTGTTCCGTGGCGGTTTCTCATGGTCGGTTCCCATAATCCCGGCTCGTTCGACGGCTTAAAATTTCAATCAGCCCCCGCGACGTCGGGGCACGAATTTATTCCGCGCTCCGTGCGGCGTGTGCACGCGGTACGTGCGGTTCCCCGCGCTCTCGAGCGAACCGCGGCCAGCCGTTTCGCGTTTACGCTTCAGGTCGCCGCGTTCCGTTCTGATTATTATCCGCAACCTCGAGCACGACGCGTGCTATCGCATCCAAACCGCGCGAAGCGCATTTGCATTAAGGCATCGTTCGCAACGCCCGCGTCGATCCGCGCTCTGAAATCGGCCGGACGCCGGATCATCCCGGCTGGCTGCGATCGTCGATCGATTTTGCTCGGGAAAAACTCCATTGCACGCGATGCAACCGGAGAAGAACGCGTGGAAGAGTCGCGCGGAAGATTGCTTATGGGACCGAGGGCCCGATGCTCGCGTGGTATGCGTTAGAGGAGAAATCGAGTTGGAATGGTCTTGCGATTATTGAAACGCGCGTGTCGCCTACTGGGCGCGAGTGCACGTGGAAATAAAGGAATCGCGCGTGCGGATAAACTTGCCAGCAGGTTGCAGTTTGCATAGAGAAGGTGGTTGTTTATATGGGAGACGGTGACACGTGCACGAGTGGAATTTGCCAGGGAGACACGTAGGAAAAGGATTAACAGGTACATTGAAGCGTCTGCCAATTCGGGACTGAGGGGATACCTGACGAAATTCGAATGCTTTCCTCTATATTACTTTTGCGATACTGGGATGGTTCCAGCGATCGACTTGACGTTGTAGAAATCGAATCCAAGATAAGATTATTATGATAGGTCTAACAAGGAAAGTGCAAGTCCTTCGAATCATAGATTTAGTCGAAACTTTGCAGGTTTCTAGATTTAGTCATCCGGTTCCAGAAAATATATCGTTACAAGGGCAACTACTCGATAGTTTTCGAGATATTTATGATTAGAGTTTTATTATTGCCTTAATTAGAGATTCATGTTGAAAATTTGTCAAGTACCGTTCCCACACTGGTGGCAAATTTCGAATGTTGCCCTTAAGCCACAATGCTACTTGATAACTATGGATAACTATTCGGAAGAAATCTCTAGTTAAAAACAAAGCTTTAATCATAAATATCTCAAACGCCATTGAGTAGTTGCCTTTATAATGGTATATTTTTTAACACTAGGTTTACGGACGCTATCTGTATACCTACTTCTAAAGACACCTGTCAAATTGTCAGGTAAAGGAAACCACGTGCCCTTTTTCTAACGATTAGTTTAATTTAAAAACAATTACATATTATATTAACAGTCTTAATATAAGTTAATTAAATCTGTTACCATCGTATAATTGGAGAAGTCTTTCCATCAAATTGACGGGTTCCATAATAATGTTATACTGGATGACTAAATCTACAAACGTGCAAAATTTCAACTAAATCAGTGACTCGAAGGACTTGCACTCTCCTTCTAAGTTTAAACGACGATGTCTGCCTTCGAGATTCTCGCCATGCAATCTGCGAAAATTAAAGTATTTTCAAAATTATTTCAAGAATCTTAAGAATAAGCGAAATAAACAATCGACGTGGATAAATCACTAGACACTTGGACACCGCGGATTCTCACTACGAATCATTTTAAATTACGCAACGACAGTATAGCTGTATTACCTGCTGAATTAGAAGGCAGGAGATATGGAAACAACGAGATGTCCGGGAATCTTGCAAGTCGAAGAATCCCTTTGGCGCCTCGGCGATTAATCGCGCAGGTGACTGCTAGCTCTGGGTTTAGTTTACGGTACGTTGCATCGACATCCACACGCTTTTATCCCCGATGAAATGGCATAGATCACGTACGCGGAAAGAATCTCCGTTGGGGGCGCAGGCCTCGGGCCACCGAAGAGAATTCCAAAGAGTTTCGAGATACCAGGAACCCCCTAGAGTCATCCAGCCGGATGTCATTCCGTATTCCAACATTCCCCCCTGTTGTCGCGCTCAGGCGCCGCATTCTAACTCTTACTTTGCTCATTTTGCATCCGGAGATTTTATCTCGTGGCGTCGCGCGTCACTCCAGAAGACGATTTATGCCGTGATGCATCGGTACCGACTGCGAGATCAAGTTCGACGCCGAATGTCTAATCGACTTCACGTCCATCCGTCCATCAGTCCATCGATTTCTATCGAATCGAGGATTCTTGCGAAAATAATTATTTTTTATCCCGAGTATATATCTACATATAGATATACAGCATCTTCGTCCTTGTTCCTTGTTATTTTATTTCTCTAATTTTTAAATTAAACGATTTAGAAACTTTGTATTTTATCAGAAAATTTACGTGTCAAAGAGAAGAATAGCGCAGAATTTTATCGCGAAATGCCCCGGTTGCGATGCCACTTACGAGATACCTTTTTAAAGAAAGAAGACACGTACTTGGGAACTTCGCGATTAACGCACTCGCAATTTATTATCGCGAAAGCGTGCAACGTTCTCCCGACTTACTCGCGGTGTTTACAACGGCCGGGATTGCATGTCGAGGCGGAATAACAAATTCTAATTTCATGCGAAGGCAAGTTTCGAGAAAATGTACACTTACGGGGAAAGCGTGATATTTTATTCATACGGTGGCCGAAAAGCGTAGGAAATATAATGCAAATAATTTCTGGAGAACTGTCCGAGCCGAGCCACCGCGATCTCGGGGTTCGTCGATTTTTTAACGATGCCTGCCGGTTCGTCGAAAAATTCGTAGACGCGTCTGTTCATCCATCTTGCGCAAAAAGGCGGTTTTATCGATTCCCGAGAAGTCGTATTTTCGTCGTGTCTTGTTTACGAGTCGGCTTCCCAGCGATTAACATAAGATTCCCTGCCTTTGGAATCGATAACTCGTCCTCCTTAAAAAGACCTCCTGGCTGGTGGAACGGGAATGTAACGCGTTCGAGAAAGAATCGACCAGTTGGTCTTAAACGAGAGGGGAAAATTATAGTAATCGGCCCGAGAGCAATTACGCGATTACGTTAGGCCAGTGACTAACGAAATTAATAGGGGATGGCTCGATAAGTTATTAAAAGCCGGTAATTAACGTTTATCCTATTGAATTCCTGCGGGTAATCGGGCCTACAGTATTAGCCACAAATTAAAGACCACCTTCCACGCTGCACGTTGTAGCACTTTGCTAGCTGGTAATTATTACTAACCTAGTTTTATCACTCCTAAGTAATCGCCGATAATTTGATCACTTCTATTACGATACAGTTATAAAACGACTGTTTCGCGTGGTAATTATCGATCGGGGAGATTCGATTCGGATAAGCATGCTCGAAGACCGGGGAAAACGAGAATTCGCGGTAACATGGGGGAAAAAGCAAATTCGTATATAATTAACACTTTCGTTACGAAAGGCCATTATACCGGCAGTTGCTGGATCTATCGGCATATGGACGGTATATCGGACAACGGTCGATCGGCAGTTACGATCTTTTATTTCCCTTTTACAACCTCTCTGAATAAACCTGGGTAAGAAGGGTGCAATTACGAATAGTTTCTGGCAAAGAAATCGTTTAATTAAATAATTAAACCTTTCGTCTCGTCCAATTTTTCCTCCTTTCCTACTCGATCCGCCATAAAATATCGACGGTAGCGCAGTTTTTAATCGTGGCGGACAGAAAATTCTTATTTTCATTTCTAAACAACGCTACTTGGGAACGGGAGGCGTTACCTTTACGGAACATAATGGAATTTTACAGAATTTTATGGAACTTTACGGAACTTTACAGAATTCTACGGAACTTTACAGGACTTTACAGGACTTTACACAATTTTATGGAACTTTGCAGAACTTCATAGAATTTTATGGAACTTTACACAATTGTACAGAATTTTATGGAACGTTACAGAATTTTACGGAACTTTACAGAATTTCATGGAACTTTACAGAATTTCATGGAACTTTACAGAATTTTACGGAACTTTACAGAATTTTACGGAACTTTACAGAATTTTAGGGAACTTTACAGAAATTCATGGAACTTGTCGCGAAATCGATGGCTAAATTTCCCATTTCTGTTCGGTACGCCAATTAGATTAAAATTCGAATGGACGGCGGAAATTTTGCGTAAAATCGGTGAAACTAATTAGAATTCGCGATGTACAGG
The DNA here is from genome assembly GCF_001483705.2 of Eufriesea mexicana. Classification (NCBI taxonomy): domain Eukaryota; kingdom Metazoa; phylum Arthropoda; class Insecta; order Hymenoptera; family Apidae; genus Eufriesea; species Eufriesea mexicana. The sequence continues at coordinate 542,738 of NW_016909254.1, read as the reverse complement.
ATAGAACGTACGGAGGGACGCGGCAACGAAAGGGGATGGATAAAAGGAGCACTTGGTACAAAGTTGCATCCCGAGTAGCGTTCCGCGACCGGTATCATTGCCAGCGTTACTCGAACACGATCTAATGTCCCGATGTAATTTACACGAGGCAAGCAGTCGCCGCTCGCTGAGTCACGCATTTATTAGGCCACTTGGAATTACGGCGTCCTAATGAGCTCCGCTATCGTTTTTAATAACCACCGGTCACCGTGAATTCGCCGTTGCGTCCGCGACGTGTTGCTAATTGCGCGCGTACGATTATCGTTAAAAAGGAGCAGGAGGGAAAACGGGGAGAAATGGGAATAGAAGGTACGACGCGTCGTTTCATTACCGCGACGGTAATTGCTTCGTTACCGATCGTCCTTACCTTCCAACGTCACTCGCGATAATCTCTTCATCCCGCGGACCGTGCCCATAGAAACTCGCAACGTCGCGACGCGCGCCGTGACTTTGTGCGTAATTAAACGGAACGATCGGCCGGCACGTACGCGTACTAGCCGATCTCGAGACCGTTGCTCGTGTCCCTGGCTCGCAAATATCCCCGTTGACACTTCTCGTTAATGTCGCCGGAATAAATATCGACGCGGTGAACAATTAATAAGCGGGCGAGGAGTCGTACGCTCGTCGGGTTTCTGTCCGGATCGTTGGTCGATTTTCAATGCATAATAACGAAAGGTTAACAAAGGCCCCGAGCATACGCTGCGGCTCGATCTGCATTGAATAGCTGAAATCGGCTTAAACGTTATCGGGGAACGCGTATAGCGTGTAGGGGGGCTCTGCCGATTTTTCTCCAGCGAATAATTGCTCGATCCTTTAGATCTCTGCCCGATCGTTCAGATTTACTTTCTTTGCCTCGATTATTCGACGAGCTGTCCGAGGACACCGAAAATCAGCATCGCGATACCGATCTTACGAGGATCATCGTCGGATCACGTACATACGCGTATCTCTACGCGAGCATAGTCGCGTGACAGCCCTCTCTGCCAAGCGATGGACGGAGAGGAGAGAGACGGAGTGTCTCGTGGACTCGTCTCTTCCTCGTCGCGTAATTATTCGTAGGTGATTCGTGGTCGTTGAAACTCTAGCAGGGTGCGGAGAAATGGCGTTCGCGGGCATCGGCGGGAAAGGACGCGTACGGCCTTGGAATTCCTACGTAACGTTCAAGTTCGCATGCAAATCTGTGGCGAACGACGAGGAGGTTCGTGTACGCTCGCGAGCCGGAACGTAAATAAAATTGTAACGCGCGGATAACGCGGTATATGGGTAAATAGAGCGGGCCGAAACGGAGCGGGTAAAATATACGACGGCCGGCTACCAAGCGAATTCTTCAGGGCCGCCGGTCGTGCACGGAAAATGCCACTACTCGACTCCAGCCATCCGGTGCCTCGTGCTCTCGTTTCTCTCGTTTCGTGTCGAACAGGTTCGATTTCTTTCGGAAAACGCGTACACCTTCGAAACGTACTGCCACTCGCATTATCTCCGCCGAATATAAAGCCCCCTCGCCGAGATGTATCGCGATAATCGAACACGTTCCTCGGCGAATAATTAACAACCGGCGGAAAAATATCGCCGGGTTCGAAGCGTTATTAATAACTGTCTTTGTCCAATATCGACGCCGTATTCGCCGGCTGGAATCGTTAAGAAAGTAATTACGCGAGGAACCCCGGACGTCCATTAGCAAACTTCGAAACGTGTCCCCGATTTCCAATCGACGTACGAGATTTTTAATCCACGATACAATGTCTCGAGCGTTACGAAACTCTTGGGTAGAAACGCGTTATATACTCCCGTAAACTTCGATCCATAAACATGAGACGTTAAACGCGAGGAGCACGGTGGAGGAAAGAGGTCGAAGAGAGAGAAAAAAGAGCGGGAACACATGGCGTTCGCGAAACAGTCCGAGGATCAAAGTTCACCGGACGCAGGTTAAGCCAGCGTTCGCATCGAGCGATCGAAGACGGTTCCGCCGTTTCCTGCCGACACGCGAGCGTGCTCGAGGATCCTTAATTCGACGATGGCCGCCGTTCGATAGGAGCCAACAGCCCGAAGAATGGCCAGCCGGGTAATACACATTAATACGCGGCATGATGCTCGGTTCCGAGTTACATCGGCGATGGAATATAAAAAGCAACGGTTTATCCGCAAAGAATCTTCCAATTAGGATAACGAATGGCGAAGGGAACCCGGTGGACTTCCATGGCCCGTGACCGAGAATTAGCCGTTCGTAGACGGTCTGTGAAACGTGCCTAACATCGGTGCGTGATTGCTAATTTATCCAGCAATCGTTCGAGATCGGACCTTGGCCTCTCGTCTCCGTTTCGGCACCTGGTTGGGTGTCGCGACGAACGACTCCGATCTAGGGTACGCGTGGAAGAACGACGGATGAGGAATTGAAAGGTTGAAACGCGGCGTTGGAAACGATTCCAGGGGAACAATGGAAATCTCGCGAGCCGACGTTGGTTGCGTGTAAGCATACGAGACACGGCGGATGCAATTAGAACGGCGGGAAAATAAACAGCGAGGCTTTATCTACAAAGATACCCGTGCGATATAATAATACCCCTATTACCGTGCACCTGACAGGGAGAAAAAAGTCGCGTTAATAACCCCGCGATGGGAAGGCGACATTCACGGATGGAGAGATACGCGGTTATTAAATGCAGCTGCGAACGGTGCAATCGTTAATCAAACGCGAGCGCGGATATAAATATGAAGGAGCAGTTTCACCGATCCGTATCTCCGGCCTGCATCGATAGCGACGACACGCCGGGAAAAATGGAGGAAAAAGGCGCGCGGCGCGTCGTCGGCGCGGGGGTTAATAACGATTTAATAATAGACCACCCGGGGTCACGATCGAAAATTAATATTCGACTATATCGCGAACATTATCGGCATGTCGTGCACGTTCGAATGCAGTTAGCCTTGCGTTCGATAGCTTGATTAACGTGCGAGCCGCGCAATTAACCTTGCACTTCGACGGCGGCGCTGGTGTCCCGCAACCTTGCCAGAAATGCAGAATCCTTCCCCGGCCAATGACCGTAATGTCGTTCCCTCGAATTCCTCGATGACTTCTTTGTACCCGGCCTCTCCTCCTCGGTACTTTCACTCTTCGTCTCGGGCGCACACGTACGCTCGCGTCGCGTCGCTTCCACGCGAATTGCACGCGCGTATGCACGCAGCCTCGCGCTGCGACCGTCCACGCGTGCAAGCAGGCCGCTCGAGCATGTGTGGGTGGAACAGTGGGACTGCCGTACATCCGGTTGGGTGTGTCGGATGCGTTCGCCGCCGAGATTACGTTCGTACCTCGTTAATTTTCGGCCCCGTCCACGATTCTGAGCTTCGAACGCGTCGGATCCCAACGATCGCGCCGAGTCTCTGCTCGCCGTTCAGATATCCACGGGAGATAGGGTTTTAGGTAGCGCTGCTGGTCGCTCGTGCGCGTCTGTTGATTAGGACGGGATAGCGAAATCCGTTGGGTGTATACGCGACGACACGGATCGGTTGGACAAGGTGTGGCGAGAGAAGATGGGTAACCGTGGTCAGGCTGTACGTTAAAAGGCCGAAGAAATAAACCGATCGTTGGACCGGGACGTTTCGCTATCGAGAGATCGTCGAACGACGTAGGTAGCTCGTGTCGGTGGAGCGTTACGCTTGTCGAAAGAAGCGTGTACGATTTTGCTGTCCGACACGAGTAGTAGAATTCTTCTGGGAGGGACGTGTCGGGCAGCTTGTTTTTCAGGAATGCGAAAGGAATGTAAAGGTGTTTCGAGCCGGCATTTAGAGGTGTCTTAAAACGAAACTGTGTATTTAAACGCGGCGCGTGTAGAGGAGGGAAAGGAACTCTGGCAATAATTGTATAAGCAACGAACGTACACGCGGGGAGCTTAATAAATTTCAGCCGGCGGTGGTCGGGTGCTTCCTGAGAGGCGGTGTCGGGGAATGCCACGGCACACGTCGATATTCTGTTTGCCGTGCGATATTTTATGCATAGTTATAAACTAGAGTACCGCTACCCTCGATAATCGCGAGCGGACGTTCAGGCCGGTCGGAAAAATTCCTCCTGGCGTGCAATTACTTAATAAACTTGAGCACTTTCCGCGCGTAAAACTGTTTATTATCTATTCATTATGTCTTTACACGATACGCCGGAGATTTACGACGGCTGATAATTCAGGCCGCTGCGCGATCTCGCCGTAATATCTCGATTCGAATACAACAGACGCGCGCGGTGTCCGGCTAATCTTGATATAAACGGGACAGATCATGGCAGCGGAAAATCGCTATGCTCGCGGCTGTTTTTGTCTAACCGTAAAATATTACCGCGCTAAATTATTACCTTCCATTTTATTCCCGTACGATGATCATCCGTGACACCTCGAGTGTCGTGCAGGCTGCTGGCCGAGCCGCTTCCTGCGTCTCCGTCATTCTCCCTCCTGCACTGGCAAACGGGAAATAAAAATCCTCGCGACCGTTTCGAGAAACTCGTACGCACGGTTTTTCCCCGTTCGAGACATCGTTCTTGATTCTAGTCACCTGTCTGCCGCTGGTAATTGCGCTTCGTTAATTGCCTTTCGTTCCGCCGACAAGAACCGCGCCGCGTATCGGCGCGAACTGTCGCGCTCCTTCCCGACTGTTACTAAAACAGCAATTGACACCGATTTGCCGACGCACGGAGGCCAAGAATCCGTTCTTGCAAATTGTTTCGCTCGCGAGTTTCATTGACGAACCGAGCACGGCACTCGACCCGATTCGATTCAAGTGCAAACTTACCGCGGCGCAACGCGTTTCCTCGACGGTGTGGTAACGTTGGTATTACGATAGCCTCGCGCGTGCACGTGTGTACGCGTCCCCGTAACATCTCGGCTTTATGAATGGAGTGAATCCGATGCGTCGCTGAACTCCTGACTCGAATTCACCGTTTCCCGGAACGCGTTCCCCGTGCACGCGTGCACGCCGAGGAAAGGCGAGCGTACAGGTGCGAATGCGGATCACGCAGGTTGCCCGGCGATCACGTGTTGCCGAAAAATGCGACCGGTCGCCTTCGAAAAGATGGCCGTGGACGGCCGGAGGTGCGTGTACGCTCGCTTTCGGCGCGTTACGTAAGCCGGCACGGAGATTCGATTCGTTTTAACGAGTGTGTCGTAACGCGATGTTATTATGACTTTTACCTGTTACACGGTACAACGCTGTCTCCCCGATATGATTTATTCCGTTCCGAGGAAAGTTTTATCCCTCCTTTCGTGCGCGCATTTCGCACGCAACGTGTCTCCATTCTCGATTATTCCTCGGAGGAATTCTTTTCTTTGTCTTTCGATTCGAGTGGATTCGAATTAACGCGAATGGGTTTGGTATATTTCGACATTTTTCTTTGAATTACTACGGTTTTGAATAAAATTCGGCGCGAACTCTGATAGGTGTCTATTTGGTATTTCGAGGATTACGTATTGTATTAGAAATTTTATTAGGAAACAATCGAGGTCTTAGAAATTTTCCGATTTCGAATGCGAGATGGAATTTTCGTTGGATTAATTTTGCAAAGTGTACCATGGAGTATACCCCCACTTCGGGAAGCATTGGTTGCCCCCGCGTGGAGAACCTAATTATCAAGACGGACGTGGAAACAATCGAGATCTTAGAAATTTCTCAATTTCGAATGCGAAATGTAATTTTCGTTGGATAAATTTTGCAAAATGTACCATCGAGTATAGCCAGACCTCGGGAAGCGTTGGTTGCCCCCGCGTGGAGAACCTAATTACCAAGATCGAGGTGGAAACAATCGAGGTCGCCCGTCCCCACCCCCGGCCGTAGCTGTTGGCTACGTTGTTCGTGGTAGCCGTATGGAAAAAGAAAAGAAAAGCAAAAATGTCCACACGTGGAAAACAAAAACGCGAAAAATTACACGGCCGTCAGAGGGGACCGGATCGCTTTCATCGTTCGCCGCGACGAAGCCGATTACGTCGGCGCTCGACTTACAAATCCGCTCGGGTATTTCCATCTTATCAGCATTGCAAATTGAAAATGCGCCAGGCCGAGGAGAGACGGGCCAGTCTGACCACGGGGAAAGAAGAAAAGGAAAGGAGAAGGAAAAAAGGAAGGGAAAAGAAACGTTTATTCGGCCCCGTGAACCCCGCGCCGAGATTAATACAACAGAAACAGGCTTCGTTTCGTGGGTTGACTTTTTATAATCGACCATTGTTCCTTTTACGGGAAGTCGTTCCGAGGCGTTACATTAATAAAGCATCGAGGAAGAGAACTTGGAAGGTACGCGCCAAGTAGACCCTCGGACTTGGTCTTTGGAAGAAAGTACAAAGGCTGATATCGGGAAAAAAGAAATTAAAAAGTATACCGTAAAAATGTATTCTTATGGCAACGGCTTATGCGTGAAAGATCGTCCTCGTTTTATTCGTCGTACACGGACAAATTTCCTATTAACGGTGCCTCGTTAAGTTTCGAATAATCGGATACACGGTGCAACGTTGTGCCAAAAGTATCGCGACATCGGAACGATCGGGTTACAAAATACCGGCGAAGAATTTTTCGAAAGTTGTAATTCCATTCTCAAAAAACCTGTTCCATCCGCGCGCAACTCGGCAGGAGTCACTTTTCGAAGAATAACCTTTCCTTCTCGGCTCCCTGCACGTGCGTCGAACGCGTGATTCTTTTCACCAAAGTCTTGTTACATTCTACCACATTCTTCGACGTAATGAACGTCGCATCTTCCATCGAAAATCAATGGTTTACGTATTCCAAATTCTGCCAGCTGCGGTTAAACGCCATTACAATTTCGGCTAAATTATCCACTTCCATCACCGACTTCCGGTGATCGCGAAAGGACACGCGTAATCGCCGGTTTCTTCGGAAATCGATCATTCGCGAGTGGCAGGTAGTCAGCGCCATCTTGAATCTTCGTCCTCCGCGCTCGAAAATTTTTCGCGTATTTTTACTGTAACGCGGCGGAAATTTGTCCCGATATATTCGTGTTATCGTTGTCGTGTAATTAATAGACTATCGATCTTATTGGATTTTACGGTAAGTGGCGATCCCGGGTCTCCTCTGGATATTTACATCCCGATAACCGCGTACTTGCCATACCACTCGCTTATAAATTCCAAACGTTATAAACACTTATTAGCACATTCTTGCAAAAGTCCGAAAACGGAGGAGCCGGCTTAATTCACTTTCCATCCGGACAGCCGCGCGCAACGGACCCAAACACCTTTGATGTTCACCGAATCCCATTATATTTCCCCCAAAAACGACTACAAATACGTATCACCATTACCCCTCTATCTAAGGAATCCGTCGATTCTCATTAAATCCCATGGCGTTCTACCAAGGATCCGCATAATGAAGGACGTATCATCGCCTCCCCGCCTAAAGACCAGTCATTCACGAGTTCCAAACACGGTCCACCCGTTTTTCCCCGGTGTGAACGACCTCGTGTACGAGCGACGTTGAAATTAATTCGCCCCAACCTCCTTCTCCCTTGGACCACGGGGCAGCCCGGTACACCCGTTTTCTCTTTTTCTAGCCAGCTGCAACGCGGATGTAACTGCCGGGGCAGATGCGGCCGTGAGCCGATCTGGGCGTGTGGTTAACTCGGAATTACATCCATTTAGCGGCATCGCCGCGTTTCGTGGCGGCTTTGTTGCCGGCAATTTGCTCGGAACGAGCTCGCGTCGTCGGGGCCAATACGCCAGTTCCGGCGTTAATTCCTGTGCGACCGGTGTATATCTTCTCCCGGTGACTCCCATAAAGGAGGACTTTATGGGCCGTGGGTGGTAACTGATAACGCTTGTTACGTTCACGAGCGTCTCTGCACGTGGCCAACCGATCGGCTCCACTTTCGCCGCCCCTGTCCTCTCGGTCCTCCTTTTGCCGTCGTTTTCCCTCGCGCGTCTCGCTTACCTACTCGCCGTTGCACCTCGACCGCCTTTAATTGTCCGCGTTTTCGTTTCACCGGGTCTTACGCGCCTTTTTAATTACCAAGGTGCTCCAGGTGAAAAGTCTGAGAGAAATGGTACCGTCATCCGCGTTCGACCGTATTAGGATAATTTCAGATCATCTCTGCGAGGTAGCTCAACACTTTGACTGCCATGCACTTTTAATATGGTGCGCTCAGGGGGCCACGATACAATTTTCATTACTTTATGGATATGACGATGAATTATCAAATTATTTCTCTGTTTTAGTTCTCCACTTATTTATGTTCTTCAAGTATTCAAAAATTGGTTAGAACAGAACAAATATAAATTAAAAATGTAGTATCCGCGAACACTGGTGCCCACTATGGCTCCATTGAAGAGACAAGTGTCTGTCACTGATATGACCACCATGGTAGTCAACGTGTTAAAAGTAACGCGTCTCAGAGATGAGAGTCCAAGTGTACTTTGTTATATGGTTTTTTCGTATTTTTGCAATTCTCATGCTATTCAAATTTGAACCACGGTATCGAGTTTAGGACCGACTTAGTTTGTTCATACGAGAACAATATTATATGCCGACAGAGGAAATAATCGTGTAATTGAAATAATGGGTATACAGAAGAAAATGGTCGCTCGTAAATCGCGCATTAATGTCCGGGCAATATAATTCCTTTGTCTTTACGTGCCTGGAACAATTATCACGCAGAGTTTTATTGGAGGATGCCACGACTGGCGATTCGCCGGCGGTTATGACGCATTTGCGGTGCCGTCGCAAAAGAAGCAACGCGAGTCCAGTTTTCGTCGAGGATAAGAATTACGTCAATGGCCGACCCTGCGATAAATTTCGCCAGAGTTGCTTACCGAACCGCATCCGCGACGTCTACAAAGAAACATGTCGCCGTACGTCAGGAGGAGGATCCGCGACGACGTGTCGCGTGATTCTGGTCCGAGGATAGCACCCGACGACACACCTGCGACCCCTGAGAGGAGTAGCCACCTAGAGAAGCCCTAGCAGCTCTCGATGGGAATCTCCGCGACGAATTTCGAGTAATGGCGAAATATTATAATCATCGCGAAAATCTAACGTTGTGGCAGATCATTGACGAGGCAATGATACCGATGTGAAGGTAGCCTAAGCACGTAGGCGATTATGAGCCGACACAGTGCTGGTGGTGGTGGCGTTATGTCATCGCCAGAGGCACGCCAGCCTCTCGTTTCATACCGTTACGTTACGTTTCCTCGGCACGAAGCTAATTCGTGCTACCTGGCCGAGCCACCCTGTTCTACATCCTGCAAGCACGTTCTTTGTCGCGTGCCAAATGCTGTGTTCCGCATCACGGTTCAACGGAAAGAGTTTTTATCAGCTGAGAGATGCGTGGCTGTTGAAACGCTGGATTTTCTGAGACAGTGGGCGGCTGCTTCGGCTAATCCTGGTCGCTGAACTTGCCTCGATCTTTATCGCCATTGTTAACGTTCTTGCGAAAAGAGAAAACACGGATTTTTGTAACAGCAGCTTCGAACTGATCCCCGTCGAGAGGAAAAGAAAGAAGAAAAGAAATCAGAGAATCCGTCGAGGTGGAATTTTACAAAAATTTTCGCTGTCGCCATTTGCAAGTAGTCCGAGTCGAATATATTCGCGACGAAACTCAGGCATCCAAAGCTTCATTTTCCAAAGCCGCGAAGCGCAAAGAGGATGATGCAAGTGATTACGCTTATGGTTACGTGGAAAGTGACACTCGTGGAAAGTGGAAGAGGAGACGCATTATCTCGGCGTGTTTTCGCTATTTCATGTCACTTGCCGACTGTAATAACTTGATAATAACCACGTAGGTACGCGTGCGTGCGATCGTTGGCGTTCTCTAAGTGCTGTTACTTGCCAAGTTCCTGTCACCCGTCGCTGTTACAAATCTTGCCAACTGCTCTCCCGAACTCGAATTATTTCGGGTGGGTCTGATCGTTTACCGAATTTCATTCTACTTACTCTTCTCTCCCACCCCGTTTCCACTCGCAGGAAATAGACTCCAGGAATTTGGGAAAAATTCGAGAAGCTGTTCACTTGAACCGGTTCCAAAGAAAAAAAAAAATAGTTTCCAATATTTACCAATATTTGATATCTGGAAAGATTTGGAAAACTGACTTTGCTTATTCTCTACCTGGCTATATCTATTGATGTTCTTCGATGTTTACACTTATCGGATACTTCGAATGCAATCGTGTCTATCTCTTATCGCGGTGCTTCGATGCACTTGGCGTCGACCTTGGGAGCAGTGAAACACGACGGTTCTTATAAAATATCTGTAAGGACTGCTCGCGACGAGCTAATACGGTAATCTAGAGACGCAGCTATCGCGGGTATCGCACAGTCGTCGCGTTGTCCTCGTATCGTCGCCACGCTCGCTAGCACTATCGATTCCTTTTCCTCCGTTGCGATTTTTTCGCGATAGCCCACCGTCTGCCCACCTGTGCACCTATCGAAAGCCCGCTGGGCCACTTGCGCCGCGCGTACGCGTGTTTTAGCCGTGGCCGCGCGATCTATGCACTCTCGCAACGAGCTACACCCTACACGCGTTCGGTGAAACCGAGTCCGTTCCAGTGTCTATCGACGTCGAACGCTTTATCGGTAAATTTGTCGTGCCAGGAACGATAGTGTCGTGTACCGGGTTGCGGGAACACTCGCGTTAGAACCGCGTTAGAAAATTTCGTTCCCCGTGCGGACGGGAGCTTTTGTTCTGCGAAGCTGGTCACTGTTTGAACGATGAGGAAATCGAAGATCGACAAGAGATGTTACTTAAAACACAACGAGAGTAATGACGTTCGCGAACGACTGTTCACCATGTGGAAGGATTACCTGGACTCGGTCGAGGTATGATTTCTGCTTATTTTAGAGACTACCGTGGCTCGATGGTAGAGATGGTAAAAATTCGAATTTCTTATAGCGAATCGTCATACCTAACCGCGATATTTTTAATCGTTTGAGCGCCACAGGTCTTTGCTGTTTCTCTGTCCAAAATTGCCAAGGAGCGCTTTTGCGCTTGCTTTCTTCCCCGATCAGAAATACCAAGCAGCGCTATTGCGCTGTTTTCCAATTTTATTGTATTTTTTAAAATTATTTTTATTATATTATTCCAATTACTCCAATGTTATTTTAACTTACCTAAAACGGAACAGTTGCCGTAAAATCGCGCATCGACAGAAATCGCGCGTGTCGCGATTGCAGGCTTGACAGCCTAAAGCGTCGACACTTTCCAGCGAAACAGAAGAAGCGCAAAATCGCTGCTTGGCACTCAAACGATTATTCTTCGTCCAGCCTGTCACGTGCTCGTCGTGTTACAATTGGTTAATAGAAATTCGCGGTTTCCCGTGAACACCTCATTTCTCAGATACGCGAAGAATTGCCGGTTAGGCAGCGTGCTCTAATCCTTGGAGGTTTTTCAGAACACGGCCGCATGCCGGCCTTTATTACGGCATTAGAAAGTTATGCATACGCGCGCTATTACCTTTCTTGCTCTCTTATCACTGTGAATTGCATTCTCGGAAAACGATATTATACGCGTGTTATTTAACGCATTCCTACTCGCGGGAAAATCAAGGGGCTGGCAACGAATCCCGTGGCGAGATTACGATTATCCGCGGCTCGTATCGAATGCCAAGGTTGCGTCGGTTATTTCCTTCGCGACGCCGGAATAATTTTCGATTCAATTACAATAACCGTTATCGGTAAACTCGACGCGTCGCGGGGAATTTAAAAGAGAGTAACACACAGGGCCATTGCCGACGAAACGAACCAGTTTTAAAGGTATAGCCGGGCGCGATCATCGGGGTCGTTAATTTACGCCCGGGGAAGTATCACCGCGAGGAGAAAATGACCGTTTCGCTTTCACGATAATTGCATTAGTTGCGAAATAATAGGAGCCGCGGCAGCGTGACAGATCGAGCTAACTCTGCCTCGGTGTATCGCTGTTCGAATATTACTCGGCTATCGTTCGGAGTATCGTACCGGCGATTCGCGCTCGTTGGATAGAGCCGTAATATCGGTTGTCAGATTTCAATTCGAGCATCGGTATCGGCGTTCACTCCCTTCGGGCTGCCGATATCGCGCGTAAATACCGAAACCGTTCGTTTGCTTTCCTGCCTTCTGAAACGCTTTACAAGTCGTCGATAGTCCTGCGAAATTTACTCCCAGCGATAAGGAATACGATAAGAGGCGATGGTCAGTAAGGCTGGCTGGAAATAGAATATTCCACGATACCCTCGCTGTGCTTTAAATCGTTCGTAATTAAAGAAAATTGTCTTTCCCTCGTTTTTCTTCCTCGTCCTTTTTTCTCGAACCCGAGAACTCGCAACGAGCTCGGAGAGAAAAATGGCGAAACGAAATGGTGGATTTCTTCGAAACGACGCAAAGCGAGGGAGCACGGAATGATCTATCCTTGGCCTACACGCGATTCGTCTTATTTTTCCAATGCAGCTGGGATTTATAGCCTACGCGAGATTTTCCCCGGCGATAGTGTCCGTAGGTTCAAGGATCAGACACGAAATAATCGGGAACAGGGTACAGGGAAGTTCGATCTGCGGATTTCTCGGCGCGGACGATTTTTCGATGCATTCACTACCTTTCCACCGTTTATCGGGGCTAGCATCTAATTATTTTCCACTTCGTGCGAGCGGGACCGACTCGTGTGCTCTATCTACCGTGACGCCGAGAGAGAAACGTGTCGAACATGAGCGCGAGACGTCGTCTTATCGAGCGGCTGTAAAGTGTGTGCCTTTGTCGAGAGCGACGAGTTTCTCGAAACTTTAATGTTTCGATCGCCGCGCGGATAGCGACGATTGGAAACTACAAATTATTCCAGGCACGCGACAAACGGCGCGACGCATTTTTCCGCGCCGATGAAAGTCCCCTCATTGTCTCCGGCGCGGGCGAAATTAAAGGCCGATTTTAGATCCATCTTTGATAATCATCGCCGCGATTGTTTGTATTTCTGTTTATTGCCTCGCGGCTCTTACATAGCAGGGCCGTTGAGTCGATCAATATTTATTCGCCGCGATAACGCGGATACATATCGTAGATCTCGAAGACGGTCTATGAAATCGAATAACTTAAAAATCTGAAAATTTCTTATCTCGACGATTTTTTAATTCAACTTACAGTCTACAATATTCCGCGAAAATTAATAGGATGGAAAATCAATGTCGCGCAAAGTCATCACCTTTTCGTACATAGTTCTTCCATGATTACTATATTAACCGATTATCGTCAAATGGGACTGAAATAAAAATAACGCATCGCGTTACCAAAAATCACCGTCTTCTAATTTTTATTCTAATTTTTATTTCTCAAGTCTTCGGAATTCTGTGAATATTTAATTCATAAACGTCCGGGAAACCTTCCTGGAGGCCCCGAGTAGGCCTAATCAAGATATCGGGAGGAAATGGTATCGCGATCGCATAATTTTTCAACCGACCTTGTTGTCGACGTGCCGCGAAAAATATATGTTCCGGTGATTACACAGCTCTCGATCGGTATCGATAATTGCTGGAAACCGCGACACCGGCGGGCAGCGTTAAAATACCACGAGATTTATCCGTCTGGTCGTTGATAGCAACGCGAGCGTTACTCGATTATCCCCGAGTGGACACTGGTAATTTAACTAATACGCTTAAATTGACGTAAGCTGGTATCTAGGTCGAAGCGATTAGAGGGAAACACCGTGTTACTAGATTAATTTATTACCCACTGGCCTAACCCTCCTCGCGAACCGCTTCGCTGTCAGTGACATCCACTCGTGGTAGCCTAGAGAGGATCCTTCCAGATCAATTTATTCCCCGTGACCGATTAAAATTCCTCGAACGAATGAAAAATTCCTTTTACGCGAACAAACCTTCCGAATTTTATTGCAAACACCCGTGAAAATGGAAACGAAGATGCTCTCGCAGGTGGACACTCGAGGAGAAAGTACACAGCCGCTCCTGGTCGTTAGCGCGAACTTCGTGTCGTTTGCTCGCTCAATCAGAGATATATTAATCGCTCGCTCGCGAGAGGAGATTCCGAGGCCGACGAGATACGGCGAGAGAAGCGGAAGAGTCTCGGCTCTCGTCGAAATTTCGTTTAATTTCTTCGACTTTATCGTCTTCCGAGCGGACGGCACTCCGCGGACGAACCGCCATTAACGGGCCTCGCGATCGGAATTCGGCTGGAGGAAAGTAACGTTTCATTCGCGAACTATGCGCACTCGCGTCGATTGCTTCTTCCGTCACGCTTTTTCTCCATCGACGGCAACCCATAAATCCCGAACCGCGTTTCGTGTTCGGCTCCAGCTGAATGCCTAGACCGAGGGGAGCCGGCGAAGAGCAGCTTCTAAATGTATCACCGGTACGTCCGTTTTTACCCTATTACGCTATAAATTAGGCTTACGATTAGAAAGTTATAAGTAGCCACGTGAACATACCCTAACGAGAGAAACTCTCTGTCGATTCACGTGACGAGTGGCGGTTTCGGTTTGAAGATTACGCGCTTCTCCTCGGCTAATGATAGAGAGAAGAGATTTTCGTGCGCGAAGAAAGGTTAACCGTGGGATGGCAAGCGAATTATAAATTAAATCTTACGAATCCTATTTCCACCTGCATTTTTCTCCGTTTTTACGCATTCGGATAAGTACGAGGTCGTAATTTTATCCGCCCGTTTAACCCTTTCACTCCTGCGGATGTTGCATGACGTCACGCTATTATATGACAGCCGGATTGCGAAAATGATAATATATTCATGGATTTCAAAATTGTTGATGCTTAGCAAAATTTTTTGGAACGCAATACAACTGTTCTGACGTGTCCTGCCCTCTCTTGGGATAAGAGAGGAATTTTATTTAATTTGTTAAATTAATTCAGGATAGGTCATTTGCTACTCTCCTCGTAACCCAGGAGTAAAAGAGTTAATTTCGCTATCCGTGTCTGATCTTCTGCCAGACTGTGGAAGTGATAAAACGTCCATAGATTTCAAAGCTGTTAGAACTGAGAAACTTTTTTCCGAACGCAATCCAACTGTTCTAACGTCTCCTGTCATTTCCTTGGATAAGAGAGAAATTTTATTTAATTTGTTAAATTAATTCAGGATAGGTCATTTGCTACTATCTTCGTGCCTCAGGAGTGAAAGGGTTAATTTCGCTATTCGTCTCTGATCTTCTGCTAAACTGTGGAAGTGATAAAACGTCCATAGATTTCAAAGCTGTTAGAGCTTAGAAATTTTTGTGGAACTTAATCCAACTGTTCTAACGTGTCCTGTCATCTCCTAGGATAAGATAGAAATTTTGTTGAATTTGTTAAATTAATCCAGGACAGATCATTTGTTACTCTCTTCGTAACCCAGGAGCGAAAGGGTTAATTTCGTTATCCGTGTCTGATCTTCTGCCCGAGCGTCTAACGCTTCGCTCTGCGAATTGAAACGAACGTTAACGTCCATCAGATGGAAGGAAAAGCAGCGTGTGGAATGATAATGTTCGCATTGTGTTCCCTATATTTATCCGCTTAGTTTAATGCACTTGCGCCATAGATATATTTGCCTTTACCTCGTTACGCTATAAATTTCTTCCTGGATTAGAAAGCTGTAAGTTGTTTATAGGAGCGTGCCCTATCGAGCGAAATTTTATCGATTCGTCTGGCAAATGGTAGAATTGCTCGGCGCGAGGCTCTAAATAATTGTACGCTATTCAATAACGCAGATTTTCACCTGGCCTTCAGCGTCCCCGGTTCTCTCTCTGTGTTTCAATCAGGCGAAAAAATGGCGCGCGGACGGAGGGGCCCGTTCAGCGAGTCGGTTGATTAATCGCGAAAATCGTAGAAGCGCGGAACGAGTAAATTAGTCCCCGCGATTTCGTTCGTTTTCATTTGGAATCGATACCTGGGAGCTTTCACGACCAGTTTTCCCGTCGATACGCGCCGCGCAAATTAGAGAAGAGAACACCTATCGTTGCTCAATTCGACTTCGTTATGCGTTTTCCAAACGAAATCGAGCTTCTATCGGAGAACGTAGATTCCCGGCTCTTCTCTCTGTTAAATAATCCTCGCTTTCTCGTCGCTTTATTAAACTAATTACGAATTCTCTCTTACATGCCTTTGGCATGTGGTACACGCCGCACACGGATGTTCCAATCTCGCTAGATATTCCGTTAGACTGGCCACTAATTAGCTTCGAATCTTTCCAGTGCTAGTAATATCCCTGATTAGAATTATTCATCATAGACTCAAATACTGGATATATCGTCCGACAAAACTCTTTTACCATTACACGTAAAGACACCGATATTCTTCGAGGTTTAGAAATGCGCTTTCCAACGATCTCGATTATTCTCTCCTTAGTGATTCAAATCTCGTCCGAGATTTTTATTCGCAAATTTCAATTCGTTGCAATTTATTAAATTGACGCCTAAGTATCACCCAGTGGACCCAAAAGCGTTCCGCATAGA
>NW_016909254.1:518981-525453 GCF_001483705.2 Eufriesea mexicana | reverse complement strand
GTGTGGAATGATAATGTTCGTATTGTGTTCCCTATATTTATCCGCTTAGTTTAATGCACTTGCGCCATAGATATATTTGCCTTTACCTCGTTACGCTATAAATTTCTTCCTGGATTAGAAAGCTGTAAGTTGTTTATAGGAGCGTGCCCTATCGAGCGAAATTTTATCGATTCGTCTGGCAAATGGTAGAATTGCTCGGCGCGAGGCTCTAAATAATTGTACGCTATTCAATAACGCAGATTTTCACCTGGCCTTCAGCGTCCCCGGTTCTCTCTCTGTGTTTCAATCAGGCGAAAAAATGGCGCGCGGACGGAGGGGCCCGTTCAGCGAGTCGGTTGATTAATCGCGAAAATCGTAGAAGCGCGGAACGAGTAAATTAGTCCCCGCGATTTCGTTCGTTTTCATTTGGAATCGATACCTGGGAGCTTTCACGACCAGTTTTCCCGTCGATACGCGCCGCGCAAATTAGAGAAGAGAACACCTATCGTTGCTCAATTCGACTTCGTTATGCGTTTTCCAAACGAAATCGAGCTTCTATCGGAGAACGTAGATTCCCGGCTCTTCTCTCTGTTAAATAATCCTCGCTTTCTCGTCGCTTTATTAAACTAATTACGAATTCTCTCTTACATGCCTTTGGCATGTGGTACACGCCGCACACGGATGTTCCAATCTCGCTAGATATTCCGTTAGACTGGCCACTAATTAGCTTCGAATCTTTCCAGTGCTAGTAATATCCCTGATTAGAATTATTCATCATAGACTCAAATACTGGATATATCGTCCGACAAAACTCTTTTACCATTACACGTAAAGACACCGATATTCTTCGAGGTTTAGAAATGCGCTTTCCAACGATCTCGATTATTCTCTCCTTAGTGATTCAAATCTCGTCCGAGATTTTTATTCGCAAATTTCAATTCGTTGCAATTTATTAAATTGACGCCTAAGTATCACCCAGTGGACCCAAAAGCGTTCCGCATAGAGAAGATCGGTAGAGCGAGTAGAACCCCGGAACCGAATGTCTGAGGACGGTTCGGCAGAAAAATGCAGACGGCTTATCCATCGGCGAAAGAACATGCGAGCCTCCGTGCTGAGTGGAAGCAGCAGCGAAGAAACGACGCTGGATGGTTGGAAAGGCTGCGTGGAAGGCACGTGGCGAGGCAGAGGCCTCGGTTGAAGGGTTACAGGCTGGTCGCGCTGGCATTTCTCATTAAAGGCGACCGCGCTCAAGCGGGAATGTCTCCGGGCATCCTCGTAACTCCTCGCCCGTAACTTTCCTTCCTTGTTCCGCGATAAATAACCGCTCGCTTGGTCGCGCCTCCACCGCGTGTCGGCCGGTGCCGAACGCGAGTCGCGCGCGCGGCAGACGGAGAGGAACGCGTGGCGGAAGAGAGGGTGGTATCGTTCTATCAGCGTTGGCCGGCTTCGGGGTGAGGCGATGTGATCGGATTATGGCTCGCGGACACGCTTTACGCCCGGCCAGAATTTATGCGCCGCATTCGCGAATAATTATGCGGGTCAGTCCCGGCGGATTACGTAAGTCGAGCGTTCTTTCGTTTTCAGCCAGGACTCTCTCTTTCTCCCTCTCCTCTTTCACCCTCGGCTCCTATCGATGTCGCACTTCCTCCATCTCTCTAATCGTATTGTTTATCGGCCCGGGCCACGTCCGCTGGTCGCGCTTGGCGGATTCCGGCTAAGAGGTAAAGCGGACACACTTTCGGGATATCAATGAACGGGCTACCCATTTGCCATTTTTTCGCGTGGGAGTTCATGCTCGGCTGATTTGCGTCCGCCCGCGGCCAATCGCTTCCTTTTTGCTCCCGAGTTTCTTGCCCCGTGCTCGCTGTCGTTGCGAAACCCTGTTCCCATGAAGTGGACGCGAACCTCGCGCGAGTGCTCCTCCATCGCGAACATCGCTCGACCCCGTTGTAACACGGTCACTTTGTTTTCAGATAAATCGGTCATTGGATCGTTGCGCATCGAAACTCTCTCGAATACTTTGACCATCGTTACACCGTATTCGCCGTTGGTTTGTTTCTCGAAGTTGGTACGAATCCGTGGAAATGGTTTTCCGATGGAAATACCTGCGCGCTCGAGGAGCGAACGACGGCGAGAGGGTTTCCACCGACGAATTCCTCGCTTGTCAAAAGGATAGTTCGAAGGATACGTCTATAAATCGTCGGCACTTTCGCGGGAGAAATCTTAAAATAAGCCCTGGACTCTCGGACCTCTCTCGTCCGGCTCGTTTTGTTTTGAGCCAGCGTTTGTTGAGTCACTAGTACGTTATGCAGCGATAAAGTGTCGCAATACATCAACCTGCAACAAGTTATCGCCGAACAGGCAGTATTTCTGCCGACGATAATTACTCCTGAACCGGGCATCGTTATTGCTGGGATAGCAATTAGTTCCACATACATGAGCGATTTCTAATTGGGAGTCCATTAAACACGACGCCTGATCATTTTTTCTCCCTACCTTCTTGTTGTTTTCGTTTAATCAGAATCGATACCCGGCTAACTGTGCTGTGTCGGGCTTTTCCAAGATGTCGGAAATTATTCGGCCTTGTCCTTTTGGACGAAAGAATTCCGAGTTTCGTGGAATACAAAGTGCACCTTTTCGATCTTGGCAAATATTTTTCCAAGTATCCTAATCCTTTAACGGTGTGGTAAAATTGCGAATTCAGGTCCAAAAAATTCTTTTATATTCGAAAACACTTCGGCATGTAATAAAAAATCTGTGAAAACGTTAGTAATTAGTCAGTGTATAGTACTGGACGCTCTGGGCCCGTGACTGTCACGGGATAAACTGTCAATGGGTTAAGCGAATCATCTTGCAAAGTTTGCGGACGTGTTTAAGAAATTTTCTACAGATTTCCAGATAATTTTTTAGTAATATTACATTAGAAATTTCAAAAATTTTATTCGTCTAGAAGCTAAAGAGATATCATCCTCAACACCGAAGCCACTATATCGTCTTTTCGAGAAACTAACCCATTTTTGGAACAACGAACTTCATTCATAGATTCGTTAGCTTTACTCAGAAGCTGGTAGTTGATTCCAAAAATAGAACGCCGCTTGTCAATAGGCTAAAGATCTTTCCGCCAGCTCGATTAACCATGTTCTGTTTGCTCCTCTATATACCATGTCGCGGTCGATTCTTGATCGACCGTGTTCGATCCAATCTCCTGTTTATCGGGATATAGAGTTAACGGTAATCGTTAATTACGAATCTGTCGCTGATGATCATTGACATAATTCTGCCGATAAGCCTGGCTCATTTTTGGAAAACGCACGCGTGTTGCGCGCGCGTCGGATCTCGTTGGCCACGTGTTCTCATTGGTCGGGTCACTATTCGATCATCTGAAACTAGTATCTCGATCCGGCCACTCGGCTCACCTCTGTGGAACACCTTTCTCTAATCATAAAACGGCTCGAACCGGCGTTACAAAATTAAACAGAGGAAAAAGAGGATTTTAACGACCGGCTCGCCAATATAAGCTACTCTGTATCATCAATTACCACTGTCGATAAAAGTATCAGATTCCCGAGGAACAAAACGCTACACGCGGTTACTCAATCGCGAGCGGTCGCTGCGACGATCGTAAAACAATTATCAAGGCTGACAGGCGCTTATGGGAGACAAATATCGTACACGGATGTACAACACCGGGGAATCTTGATTATAATATCACAGATTGATTTATATCCTTTACGCGGCTTGGCCAGTGAGCGTGCGCGCGCGCGCGCGCGATGCCAGGATTTTTCTGAAATCGCGAAACACGCCTGTTAGATTCCGCGCTATCGCGCTTATAAATCACTCGATTCCGTCCTAGTGCGCTTCCTAGAACCCGATCCGGCGAGCCTCGGCGTTTTCCATCTGTATCGAAAAGATTTTTCACCCGGTTCACAGACGACGCCTCTCTCGCTCGCTCGCGCAAGGTGCGAGACGCCGGCTCGCGGTGGACCCTCGATATTTATCGACTGCTCTAATGGATATATATTTATCTCGCCGGGCAAAGGAGACGGCAAGGGAAGAGGAGGAAGGAACGCGGGTTACAAATTCTACGGATATTTATAAATAATGCAACCGCGGGATCGCGCGCGCACGAGCTTATCTTGTTTACGAGCTCTCTTAATTGCACCAATATTTAACATCGATGGACAGTTTTAATGCCGTCCTAAGCCGCTTTCTAGGATCCGCTTTGACTCGCGTCTAGCTATCATATTTTGTTACCTTTAAAACCTGTCCCCGATGCGGACAGCCGGCCGTTAGAAGAATGGATGGTACCGTGGATGTTTTCGTGCTCGAAATGGGACGTGTTATCGTCCACGGTGAAGTAACGTTCGCCAATAAACGGGTTTTGCGATTACGCTTTTTCCACGCGTCCTACGCTAGTAAAGCTCTTTTCTTTCGTTGATTAACGCAGCCAGAGCCTGTCCGAGGATTCTGGGTATAGGAAGATCGATCCTAGGTGCCATTCTTCTGTCAAGGAAAATTGCCAATCCGTGATGCGCCATTTTATCCTCCGAGAACTACCAATTTTCCATTTTCTAGGAGTTCACGACCATTAGACAGGCATTTCGATTATCGTTGACAAGAAATGAGATATAACAGGAAAACGATGCGCCATTTTATTCCCTGAGAATTATGAATTTTCCATTTTCCAAGGGTTATCGACCATGAGACAGACGTTTTGATTCTCGTCGACGAAAAATGAAATATAAAAGGGAAACTTCCTATTTATTATTGCTTATCAACACCTATACTGTCCCCTTGGAATCTAAAATTAGAGACGTACCCCATTCTCGGTAATGGGACTCGCGAAACCGGTGCAGGATTATACATAAAAGGATAATCCTAACCACCGTTGCAGCTTTCTATTCATAAGTAATTTTTCCGTCTATCGTGGGACCTGGGGGCGGCGTGAACCGCACGGTGAGAAGTACCGATACTTATCGATAATTCTAATGGGTCTGCCCACCCCGTGATTACGGGGGTCGACGATGAGTTATGGCCGCGGGGCGTATCGTCGAGGCGAGCCGCTTCCACTCGTTTCGTAACACGGTAACGCGCGAATCGTGCCGCAAATTGACCGATTGGAACTCGGCTAGCAGGTATAACGGCTACTCGGCGTCGATCGATCGATCGAGATCGATCCTTGCGCTCTCCTACACATGCACGCGGATGCATACCAGAGTGCAGCCGCGTGATCGGCTCTGAAATCGTTCTGCACGTGCCACGATGTCCGTGAACGCGTTCCAGCCTCACGCTGAATTACCTGCCTTCTATCTCCGGATAAAGCTCAGCTTTTCGTCAGTCGCGTCGATCATCCCGGCCGTTCGCTATCGAGGACCCTGATCTTCCAGCGGATTAGACCTAGATTTGCGATTTTACGTCGGGAAAGTGCATCGTAGCGATAGGTCTGCATGAATGGAGCTTTGTACCCGAGAGTAAGGATGTCGCGATTGACATAAACGACTTAGAAGATGAAAGAAACCATTGGCCGTCGGTAAACAGGAACTTCGTTTCAAGTGAAGCACACTTTCGGATGAATATGAACGAAGGATGCGTGCAAAGGAGGATATTTGGTTGAATTCGAGGCAAACTTTCGAGTTGCGCGCAAAATGCGCAGATCGCAAGCACGGATAGCAAGAAGAAGAATTTGGTTTTCTTTTCCCGCGACGGAGATTCCTCTCGCTTGCAGCTCCCTTGAATTTATGAAGTAAGATAATCGCGTAGCAGCACGAGGCAAAACTGCCAACGAAGTTGAACTTCCCATCTGCTCTCGAGTATTCGCTTTCTTTTGTCACACAAATCACGAGCCGCGTTCACGAACGTTTCAAACACCGGCTAATCCGCGTTGTTGCTTTCACACGTGATACGCAGAAAATCCAACGGCGAGCCCGAAAAGACCCGGCACTAAATCAGCGTATAAGGAGCCATTGCGCAAGAACACCTTGCTTCTCTCGACGACATAATTTCATCACGATTTACTACGTGTTGCCTTGTAACAGCCGCGTTGGAATATCAAAACGAGCGTCCGGCCGGTAGGCTTCGGCTAGTTTAGAGTTTCGTGAAAAAGACCGCTCGCCGGGCCCTGTAATCGGATCAACGGAGGGGGCGCCACGGGAGCCTTGCAACGGGAACTCGTTGCGTGTTCCTAGGGATTAGGACCGATGTACGTTCGGCTTATAGCGTGTACTCGCCATGTTTACGGGAATCGACGCTCGCGCGACTTGAAATTGATGAAATTTCGCGCAGCAGGATCGAACTGAACGGCTCGTGGCGTGAAAAGCGAGTACGTCGGAGAGCACGCGAGAGAACACGCGAGAGAGGATTCGCGGGGGAAAATAATTCGACCTCTTACGTAATTTCGCGATTTTTCTCGGATCACGCGGAAGGTAATTGCGGCTAACGGTTAACCGTGGGTGTACGATTTTCACGGATTATCTGCGACGCGTTTATCGCGTCG
>NW_016909254.1:495073-518939 GCF_001483705.2 Eufriesea mexicana | reverse complement strand
CCTGGCTGAAAATCGTCTGGATACTCGGCGCGAGGCGCTCTTGGCGACGAACTAGAACGATCGACAATCTCGATTGGCACGGTAACGCTGCACCGTTATGCCATAAATAATTGGTCACGACCGTGGTATCACCAAATCCGCTTGTCCAGACCCTTCCGCTCGCTGCACGGTTATGACATTTTTCTATGAGTCCAGCTAGCCCCGGTGCATTCGGATTTAATTAGAAAGATGATTGCTGTTTTAGCGGTTGTTTTTCCATAAAGTCGCCTCGCGTGACCCTGTTCCGTCCAACGATCATAGCGGATGATGAATGGACAAAGGGATATTTATACTTAGTCTTTATACTTAGTCCATGACAGTTTTCTCTCGCACTATCGCGCCTACGTTTTATCCTATAATTGGAAAGATAACCACCGATTTGCTTACGTAAATCGAGTTAAATGTCCCGTTCTAATTTCGTCGTTAATCATTTTGCTTTCGATGCTCGAAGTCATTAATGGCGGTTAATTATCCGGATCGAAGAACCTAGGACTACGAATAATTCCAAAATAATAAGAGCCCAACGAAATCTCTTTTCCATCTTTCTTTCACCATGCGTATCATCGAAATCCCTTTACCAAACCGAACGAATCCATCCATAGTGACGTGCTTGACATTTAAGAAAGATAATTGTCAACTCTGATAGTATACACAAGTGCACAGTGCTTCACGTATCCAATGAAACAGTAATTTTAATAAAGGATAAGGAAAATAAGTTTGATGGCTGAAAAAGAGTTTGACCCTTCACATCCGTATGCAGCGAAGAATGGCGCGGAAGTGACAGCTCTTAAGTGTTCCACATCGGTTCCAAAACGACGGAGACGCTCCAAAGACAACGTACAACGTTGTCCTTCAACACGGATTAATCCGTCAATCCACCCAACTTGGTGATTCGACATCCCAAACGCGGTAGCTGTTCACATGGACCAATCCATCTCTTAGAGATCTTCCTCTTCGAGGGTCCCGAATGAAATTCCCACCACAATAATTCCCTGGTCATTAAGCAGGAACATTGTACATAAATCGTTCTCATTAGAAGCCGAATCGCATATCGCGGTCTTCGATCATCGTGCACGCTATCTGACCGCGTCCATCGGAACCTCTGCGGCCGGGAGAAAGAACTAGGAGAGCCAGGCGTACGAGTAAATTTCCCTCTCATTAAAATCCTTTAATTGCCGGTCAAAGTGAGCACTAATCGGTTCCTATCTTCCCGCGCGCCGCCCTGAAGGGAAGACCGCCTCGGCTAGCATGGCGCGGTGATCGAAGACAGCCAAAGGGGCTGGAGAGGCGAGGGACACAGGGGAAAAAGGGTGAACACGACCAAAACAATCAGCACGGCGCTAATAGGCGTAATTACCGGCTGTACAGATCGAGCCTGCCAACGACTATCCATCTATTCGTGGCTTGGTCCGCACGAATGCAAAGCACGCCTTTGCGGACCCTCCTCGCGATTCAACAACACCGGGAGTAGCTTCTAAGAAGCCTGCGGAGGGCCCAGTCGGTCCTCCGTTGCTGTTGCGAGAACATTTCTTTGTGGAACGAAATTACTCCGCGGTGGGAGTCGCAGCAGACGTACGGAATAAAATATCGTAGCTGGTGCGAGGTATTTTAACGAACTCGTAGATGCAAATTCTTCCGCTCTTTCAGCATTTCAAATTGCAGCGAATCACCCTTTCCCAGGGGACTGGATGTCGAGTTGGCTTCCATATCGTGTCCCGTCTAATTTATTTTTCAATTCGTCTAATTATACTTTGGGTTCTAACGTAATTCGAGAAAGACGTGTCAATGAGAAAATTATTTGCACACTAAGGGTTAAAATAGAGATAAAAATTGTGGATTGCTTTTTAAAATAACGCGAATTTATCGTAAATTAATAGCCAGAGAGTCTAGTTATTTTCTAGTGGGATTTAATGGAGAGGTCTTCGAGGAACAAGTTCGCGGGAGACCATTCATGCGCGCTGTTTATAAATTGCTCGGAAATCAATGGGAGTTCTTTGGTTGCATAATTCCTACAAAAATAGCATACTCGTGAGCACTTGAAATTAAGGCCGACGGGTATTCGTACTTCGGTCTCGTAAACCACGTAGAATGGAAGTTTATTGTACGACCGCGATATTAGGGGCTATTGACCTAGCAGATCTGTTTCTTTTCACGCTAGGGAGTCGAGAACTCGTGTTGGAACCGATAAATCTAAAATATAGCAGATAGCCTACGGATTCCCAAGGTACCCAGTTTCTCGGTCTTTCGGAATAACCCGGATTTTACTCCACATTTGTCGAATTTTCTTTTCCTCAACTTCGATCTCGTACTCGGCTCGAGGCGAACATTTAGGTGCAGATCGTTTGCGCAAACTTGAACTCTCCGCGGAATTCATTTCGCGAGAATTTGCATCTCGATGACCGTGCAAATCGGCCGCGAACAGTTAGGTTTTTCACGCATAGTAATAAACGCATAGTAATAAACACGTGGAAGGAAATCGGTTACCGTGGAGGAGAGCATAAACGTGGATCGTGTCGCGTCGCCCTGTCGTGCGCTACCGATTATCGGTACGTGTAATTACTTTTCATGGCCGTCGACTCATTATGCAGGCCTGCGGGAACTTATTTGTTTTACTACGACCGACCAATTATGCAATTATCTTCTTGTCCCCTTGTTAGGAATGGCTTTTGCTTCGCGGGGAAACAGGTTCGCGATAATGCTCTTAACGTTAGCGGTAACGTAATATCGATCGCTTTAATGCCGGCGTTCCGCCATTTTTTTCTTTGCCAAAAGGGAAACATCCTCGGTGCAGGCCGAGTAGTATAGGTAGAGGAATTTATAGAAGATGAAATTGAATTCTGCCGAAGCGAAATCTAATTCTGCCAAGCGTCGTCGAACCGATCCACGATTCGAGAAATAAACGAGTGGATATTTGATAAAATCCGTTAATATATTCCAGATCCAGTCCTGCATCATTTGCAATCCTTTAGGCGAATGATGGTAATGCACTCCGACGTCGTTTCGAAATTTTTACCCGAATACCTGTATGGTGATTAATTCTGCGTCGTTTCGCGTTCGCTATGATTTATGTGCATTTTACAATGACTAGAATCCTGTCACTTTTTGCTTGTCTTTTCCAATTATCGAGTAGATAATTATTAGATATTATGCAAAATTATAACGCGAGATTCACGTATATTCGTATACGCTTACTGACAAGAGTTAAAAAGCAACGTAATCATTTGGGAATTTCGGTATATTCTTTATCTTCGAGATACATAGGTTGAAACTAAAAATGGCGTAATAAAAATTCTTCATTACCCTGTTTACCGTATTTCAGGATTTCGAATAATTAATTCGCATACGGTACGAATTACCAAAAACTGCCCTTGACTATCACGATATCCCGCCAATGGCCTCTAACGACGCAATATGCAAGACGAGATATCTCGTCAGTGGCCCCTAACGACGAAATAGGAGGGACAAGATGTCTTGTTATCCGTTCGCAATGTGTTAAGATACGCTATCATTGGTCATAAATCGTATGAATTATTCGATAATCGTTATTAAATATAAATACAAAGATCGCAGTATTTACGGAGGACGGTGATAATCGTGTGAGCGGATACGATAACGCAACTATTATTAATAACGATGCAAAACGCAGCGCGCGTTATCAAACTGGAAGAAATGTCCCGTGTTGACAATGGTCGGAGGAAGTAGCATTTCTTCCGTACAACTACCGCGGCCGGGGCGAATAAATCGCCAAATAACCCTAATAAACCCGTCGATTTTATTATCGACGTCCGCTCTTATTCAGCGTGTCGTTCGGTTCGCTCATTGTCCGGGTGAAACCGCGCATTTATCGTCTTAGGAATCCTTGGCGGAGTTTTACGAGGCGCGGATATATTGCGAAGTGGTCGGGAGCGAGCGGACTACGAGCGATCGAGCAGTCAGATTCCGAATTCGCACGCCAGAATTTTTATCGCGCCGGCCGGAACGCTGAGCCGTCGAGAGAGCTCGATACATTTGCATCGTAGCCGAGCGCCTTTAAATAGAACGCTCTCGAACGAACGAACGAACCTTCTCTATAAATCTGCCCCGATAAGAACTTTCGTCATTGCCACGCCGATCCGTTTTTCTGCCTCGCAGCGAGAGCGCCCGAACCAATTCGAACACGCTCACCCTCGGTACCCCGACCGTTTCCCACGATGATTATGCACGTGGAATCGATGTAGATAATCCGCGGGCGTAAATTTCCGACGAATTTTCACGCGATCCGTGCCCGGCCGGCGAGAATTGGAATGCAAAATGGAAAGTTCGTAAGCGTTGACTTAGCGGGAAACGTGTGTTTAGAAGGCGGTGATTGCTCGTTGCTGGCGGACCAGCGACAAGCGTGCTATTACGCTCCGATAGCCGGCTGATCGTAGACACTTTGATTCCTCGTTCTTTCGTCTTTTCCCGCGAGATTTCTATTAGCCAGCCTCGGACGAACTCGTCAATCCCTCCAGCCGAGTTCCCATATCCGCGTAGGCTTGAACTCGTGCCAGATTTTATACGCGTAAATCATCTGGCTCATCTAGCTCGTAATAAAGCTCACCATCCAGTCAGACGGTAACTCATCTGCAACTCGTAAACAAGAATTATTCCCCGCGAAACTGTCGCAACACGATCCACCGCGCTCGCGGTACCCACACTCGGTTGGTTCCCTCTGTTCTCTACCCTCGAACGGCCGCCTCGAGTCTCTAGCAGCCGAATAATTCACGATCCGCCGGTAACAATTAACCTAACGGTATCGAATTACGCCTCGCGACCACTCGCGTAAATCAATTTGCATTCCAAAACGATTAGTCCGCGCGAACGCGACGTCCCACGTAGAGAGCAACGCGCGGCGGACTCGAAGCGAACTCGAGGCAAACGCGAAGCAAACGCGAGGCAAACGCGAGGCAACGTGTCAAAACCGCGTGGCACCGTGGTCCACCATGCTCGTGCCCTCGTCCGACATCCTCGAGAGCGTGTAAACGCGTCCATAGGCAGACACGCTCTAGCCTCGAACACGCTGATACGCGCGTACGCGCGCGTGACACACGCGTGCGGCAGACGTTGTCGGGTGCTCGTAAACCGGGGCTTTACTGCGTTTTGCGTGCAGTATTTAAGCCTGAATTTATATCCCGTCAGGACTCATTTATACCGGGCGTCGTCGCGGTCGCCTTTAACGACTGCGGCTCGTCGTTGTTGCATTCGGTAATGCACGGTAATTAGATAGTAATTAGCCGCAGAGGTCTCGACCGCGGGCTGAATTTCGCGCTGCGCTTGTCCGACCTTGGCTGAGTCCTCGCGGATTCCGAGCGATCGGCCATCGATGGCCGACAACCATGTCCATGCGCGTCCTACCGGATGGAACACCGTTCCGATCGTGGATTTTCAGTGAAAGGTAAATAACGGTCGCGCGGATTTCGTCCAACAGACTCGATCGGATCTATCCTCGGGAGCTGGACGATCCTCCTGTGACACGGATGGAAATACGACCGCGCGTGCTTTCTACTCCACGCGAGTCAGTCCAGCATCTTATATTTTCGGGTTAACTGCCTCTTTTTACGGCTTAGATCGAATACCTTTCACGCGTTGGCGAGGTGCCCCTAGATGGAAGCAATTAAGTTCCAATTGGGTAGACGAACGTCTGACTTTCGGTAAACTACGGATCCAAACTACGCTCCAACAGCCCGATACAAGTGTCGAACACGAATATCCTACCTGTTCCACACGCGCAGCGCTATAAACTCGAAATTGTCCCACGCTTTCGAATGAGAAGGACACTCGGAGAGACCCAAAACTGCCTCCCTCGCTCGTGGATCTCGTTCGGGCCCCACCACTCTAGGTGTACCCGTGAATAACGCCGGGAGAGAAGGGCTCACAAACGAGCCGCTCATAAAGGTGTCGGCGCGATTCCAACGAAGTTGCTTCATGCCCTGCAGGCAGCCTCGTCCCGGTTATCCGTATCCGCGAAACAGCCGAACGGCTACGTTTCATCGGGAACGTGCTCCTGTTTCTGCATTATTCTACTCTTTGCCGCTGCGCCGCCGCTGTCCAGCGGCCCCGCGATTTAACATACACGCGTGCACGATTCCGCGCGGAATTGGGTCGCTCGTTGGGCGTGAAATAAGAAGAGCGTGTACCTGGCCAGGACGGAAGGAGATGGTGGAAAAAGAAGCCGAGATTCGTGTCGGCCGAGAGATAGCTCGGAGATTTATGCGGTCTACTCGCGCGGCCTTCGAACCACGGGTCCAACGATCTTCGGATCAGCTGAAAATTGGGACGAAACCGCTTTTCTGGACACGCGAGGTCCCTCCCCGGACTCCGGGGACCCCGAGCGACGTTCGGGGACCACCGAGAACAGACGCAGACGTTCGGTCAGATAGCCGAGAGGTCGTTGATTAACGCGGACTGGAGATAACGGGTAATTAAGAGAGAGATCGGGCGTCGATGATGGGGTATTTCGGGACGTCGATAGAGATACGTCGATGGACATTATTGCCCGTGAAGAAAGCTTGCTGGGCGGCTTAGGATGACGGATAGCCTCCTTGCCAGTGCTCGGACGTTTCTGGGATTGGTGGATCGGTGTTATCGAATGGGAATGAACAGGATCCGTTTGTTGAAATCTCTGATTCTTTTTCATTGATTCTAATACGATCTCTTGGCACGGTTACCTAGTCTCGCGGAAATGTGTCAATTGGGTTCGTTATTGGTTCGAGGGATGCCAAAATAGAATCAAATTTCGAATAGCGTTTCAAGGAAGGTCCTTGACTGTGAACCAGTTGGCAGAGAGCAGGACTTCTTAAACCGTGGCTAATAGAATTGCGAGGGTCGCGGAGAGTTTGGCAACTGCTCGCAGACGATAAACCTAACCTGAAGATCATTACAGAAACTATTTTGATTCGGAATCTAAATCTAAAATATCGGCCAAAGATCATCTAAAATCGTCGAGGATGTCCTGCGTTCTACAGTACCAATTAGCTCGTATTTAATTTTCTTTTTTACTGCCAATGTTTCGTTTGTTTATTTATCGTTTGTACATGAAGACGTGCAAAATTTTCTTTCAAGTAGAAAAATTAAAAATTAAAAATTAAAAATTAAAAATTCCCAATATAGGAGATCTACGTTGGTCATTCAGAGGCGCGAGAAGATGGAGTAAAAATTATCCGCGATACCTCGATGGACTGTAAAAATGTTCAAGAACTGTCAAAGGGATAAGCTTCTAACGATGTCAGGATCGAATAGATAAGGTACCTCGAAGAGCAATATTAATGACGGATTATCTAAAGTGTTACGAGTCCACGACACAGTTAGAGTCGTAAAAATGGCTGCAGTGTTGGGGAAAACAGCTTTATTTGAAGAATCGGGAAGACCTTGTAACTCGTATACAGCAGGAAACGTTGCTGGGAGCGGAAACGATGAAATTAATCTATAATCGAACGACACGGGAGTGACATTTCTATTCGGTTGTAGCTATTGATAATAGCTGGGTCTGATGGTAATTGTCATCGAATGGATAGAGCCGCGGGAACGATCTATCGCATAATGAGCAAGGAAAATAGGTATAAGTATATCGATACGTAATGATCGGTGTCAAGTGAAAAGTGTTGCTGCACCGTGATCGTTTATCACTATAATCGAATATTTTAATGCACCGCTCTGTTACAATAGAATTGTATAGCGAACATAATGGCCACGTACGCCGAACGTATCATTTCATAATTCATGGTTTCTTTAAATTAGCAGCCGATAACCATTACACATCGAACAGTGTCGTGGAATTTCAATCAGTAGGTCGTAATCTAGCATTTTAATCTCGGGCTATCGGCGTTGCTCAAAATCGGCTTTCGAAAGTTGATGCAATTGTCACGAAACTTTAAAAACCTCATGCCGATTGCATTGCGATCGCGTTTGACGAACAGCGAAACGGGTCTGTCGTGTTATTCACGGTTAATTCGAGGATCTGTCGATGGAAAATTGAAGGACAGTTGAATGGCGATCGATAGATCCGCGAGTCGAAACTGAGGGCGCGCTTAGGACTCCATTTCTCGGTCCTCGATCGCGATCTTCGTTTACGCCTCTGGTATCGTTTCGATATCGACTTTCGCGATTTTATTTCGCGTATTCCAGATACCAACGAGACGTACGACCCCCATAAATATTATCGTAAGCTTCCCATCAGGTATCACCGCTTGGTCCCGAATTAATAGTCACAAGGAACACTCTAGTTCTCATCGAGGAATTATCTCAACCCTAAAGTGTTCCATTTTTCGTCTTAGAATTATGGATTTTATTTTTGTATAATTTATTGCTGGGTTACAACGAAGGAAATCGATGTTTATTTTATTTACAATTGTAAATGCAGCATGCAACGTATTCTCCATTCTTTCCATTAGCTTTCGAAGAAGATTTAAATAAATCAAAACGTGTCTTCAATCCAGGTAACGAATTAACTAGACTTCTTCGAAATCGTGACACACCGTATTCTTCCTTATAATCTAAGAATTCTAGATTTACTCGAATAGCATGAAAAGCAGCAGATGTCTTCTCATGCATTACACATTGATTTCTATATTGATTTCTACGCTATCGACATCACCCATCGATTGAATAGAGGATTGAGAAATTCATGGAAAATCCATTACTTCCAATCGACAAACCTCATACAATCTCGTGTGGAAAAAATTTAATAAAATTAGAGAAGCACTCGTAGCTCTTTGCCACGGTCTATTGAAACTTCTTGTATACGTTTAAATTAATATTTATCCATCCGTATTTTTCATTCACATTCGACGCCTCGACGGACACGTACACCCAACTTTCATTTCCATTCACGCGAAACATCTTTTCAATTAATTCTCCCTTCGTTGAAAAATGACGCTGCAAACATAACAGGAATCAGCGTTTCTATTCAACGTGTCGAGCATCACCGCGATTTTTCAGCACCGTAAAATTATACGTCGTAATTATTATCGTAACCTCGTTGCCTATTAACGGCGAATTACGAGCAACCGTACTGGCTGTACTTTCTGTTGTAGATTTCAGGTTAAAGAACACGGTGTACAGGTGTTCGGTGAAATAGTAATTTTAATTTAGAATAGAAGAGATAAGGAGCACGATACAACTATAGAGATAGAATTATAGTCCTATGTCCCCTTTCGTCCGATTATGGCAAAGAATAACGCGGAATTGAAACGCTGAGAGTCAAAAGAGAATAACTCGACCATTTTATATCGGTTCCAAGTGTTGAAGACGCTTTAAGACAAAAGTGGAAATGTATAACGTTGTTTTCCAACACTTTCACATCCTTTAAACGGAAGAGAAGGAAAGTGGATGAGATAGGATTCGGTATCTCGATTCGCGAAACCATTGCTCGATTATCCGTCATTTCCTTGATTATCGCAGCAGCGATATTGCTCAATCGTGTAGCGAGAATGCAGACAGACCCTCTAATTATTATTACGAAGGCGTTGCTCGTTAATCCATCGAGCATACGATCGCGAGTCCTTTGTTTTCTTCCGCGACACGGCCGAGGATTGCTCAACGATCCAACGTGGTCGTGTTCCGTTATTACAAAGCGTTGCCTTTTCCATCCGCGAGCGGGATCCTGGTACCACGATCGGCGAAAAATCGGCCGAGAAATGGCCGATTATTCTCCTTCGACTCCCTGGAAAGTCATGTCCGGGGAGATAATTAAGAGCGGTAAAATGGCGGAAGAGACGAGGCGGTTGGGTAATACGTAACTCCGTGTATAGACCGTGGACACGGCTGGCGCGGGAAGGTGTTCTAATTGGGCATTGAAATCACCGGTAAGGATTAATTCAGGAATCATGGTGCTCGTGTTTTTCGGCCAGCTCTGTGGTACCGGTGAAACGAAAGCGAAACGAAAGGAGAGAAGGCTCGATTATGCATACGGCTACGGGAGCCTATCTGCATACGCTCGTACTTGTAAATGCTGCTTCTGATCGAATCCCATATTTCGCTCGCGGAGCCGTAATTTCCTACCTCGTCCGCGGTGGCGCGAAGGTATGATTAAATCTTGGGAAACTTAGCACGCTTCTTGTATTTCCGATTAATCGACGCGCAGTTATCAAAATAAATAGCTCGCGCACGCGAGAGTGAACGACCGGCGGGATCCAGCCAGGGGATTAACAAGTTGGCACGTTTCCTCGATCGCAGGAATTACTCCTTGCCAAATATCGCCGCGTGAGTTGCAGAGGCGTGACTAATTGTGACAGACGAGAGGCCACGTGATAAATCATGCATCGTGCGCGGCGCGCGGCCCAGAGAAAATCGGCAGAAAACCGTTCTCTGCTCCGAGCGGACGGAAAGAGAGATCGAGAGGAACCTGCTTGACTTCGTTTGTCCGCTTGTCACTTCGGTTCACAGTCGACTAATCCAAAGCGTTCACTGCCCAGCCGTCGAAGCGAGCCGAGACGTCGCCGCTCGATCAACACCCGGCTGACAGCTTGTTTAATTTCGCCTTTTCGTTCGCCATAAATTCCAGCCGCGATCGGTTCTTCGGTAATTTATAAATAACGCCACGAGAAGTTGCCGAAATGGTTACGTAAGCGCGAAGAGACTGCCAAAATGCGAAAAACGGTGATCAGCGTGAACGATGACGAATGGTGAGTTGTTACAATCGGTCGAGAAATGCGAGAAAGATTAGGGCTGGGCTGGATGTCGACGTCAAAATCCATTGGAGTAATTAATTTTAACGCTGGGTGTGGGAATTTGCACGCTTTCGAAAGTCATATACGAGACACTAAGATTCCGATCGGGTTTGCTCGATTCCTCGAGTTCCAAGCGAATTAACCCTCTATGGGCCTGTGTAACTTTCAAGTTACATGCTAATGCATGGGTATTTTATTGAATACTACATTCAACGTTATCGTCTTCATCACTCCAGTTCGCGATTTTTCTTTCGATATATTTATAATTATTTTGACAATACCTCCTGTGGATCGATTTTTAAAAATTCTAATTCTTTATCATTTACCGGCTATTCGATCATGATAGGTTAGATCCTCTATGGCCCCTTATGACCTTTTTTCCACAAGATGGCGTGGAAAATTATCTTGTCCATCTATTGCACATTATCTTGGCAATAATACAAACGTTGTTAATTCAAACTTTCAATATGAATTCGTTATAATAAAATTGTCAAAACTGCTGAATTTATTGGTTGATATTTGTTGGTTTTATGTTACATACAATTCTTATAGTCAAGAGAAATATATATTCGAAGTCTTAGATCGAAGTCTAGAATAATTAATTCCTTCAAAATTTACGACACCGTTCCCACAACGAGACGAGACACGCGAATCTTTCTTACATAGAAACGCAGTTTTCTTTCGGAGATTACCGAGAGACTATTCTTTAATCCCTGATGTTCCATCCAATCTTCGGAGCAGTGATATATTTTGGAAAAAAAATCGATCATTTGTACCAGTCCGATATGATGAAACCCCTAACGACCAGATTCTTGAAATCACCTATTCCACCGACCCCCTGCGATTCTCCGCGAATCGTCAGGCGTAATACACGTTCTTTCAAGAGTAGAGGCTCTAATGGAGCGGCATCCGATCATGCCCGGTTTCCTCAATTACCGTGATTAACCGCGGCGTTGCCCAATGGCCCCGTAAACCCGCGAGACCGTGACTAATTATTATAAACACGATGCTTATTAACCGCTAATTACATGTCGTTGCTGCGCGCGGAGCTGCGTTTACAGCCGTTTGAGAAAAACCGCTGCGCCTCTGCGTTTAACACCGCTGTACGGTAAACTATACCGTGCTATACCCGCGCGTTAAGACGACACCGAGAACATTGACAATCGCACGGCTAATGCCGCTGTAAATTTTCACCGGACACGCTCGTCGTTTCGGCATTTTTAGACGTCCTCGAGACGTCGCGAGAGTCCGCTTCGTTTACGGCCACGACGAGGGTTCGTCAGCCTCCCTGGCGGCCATCTTGTCACTAGCGGGCCGGCCATCTCGGTGTTACGTCGCGGATCGGCCACCTCGGCGGGAACGTTGATCGCGGTAAACGTGATTTTCCCCGGGGAAGTCCGACCGTTTTTCTTTCGTCTCTCACGGTGTTCGCCGGGCTGTTTCGCAATCGTTGTGCAACGGTGTAATTGGTGCAAAGGCGGCGTTTATTAAGCGTGGATGATTTATCGCGCGCTCTTGTGACGAGAGTAAAAGGGAAAGGGAGCCGGGACTTTCCGTGCCGCGTGGAAAGGCTAAGAGCCTGACAGGTGTAATTGAAAATGATAGGTGTATTAAGATAGCCGGGACGATGTGAAAATTTTACCGATTTTCCTTTTTCCTTCGAGTCTAGTTACCTATGAAGACACTATGGATCGTATTGGTTCGCGAATTATCGTTTTTGGGGAAAGTTTCGTTACCGAACTTCGTAATCCTACTCTTACCATATTTACCATTTTCCAATTTTCCTTTTTCGTTGGAGCCTAGTCATCCATGAGAATTCTATAGATCGTATTGGTCAGCGAATTATCGTTTTCGATGAAAGTTTCGTTACCAAACCTCGTAATCGCACTCTTACCATATTTACCATTTTCCGATTTTCCTTTTTCCGATTTTCCTTTTTCCGATTTTCCTTTTTCGTTGGAGCCTAGTTACCTATGAGAACTCTATAGATCGTATTGGTTCGCGAATTATCGTGTTCGATGAAAGTTTCGTTACCGAACCTCGTAATCCCATTCTTACCATATTTACCATTTTCCGATTTTCCTTTTTCCGATTTTCCTTTTTCCGATTTTCCTTTTTCCGATTTTCCTTTTTCGTTGGAGCCTAGTTACCTATGAGAACTCTATAGATCGTATTGGTTCGCGAATTATCGTGTTCGATGAAAGTTTCGTTACCGAACCTCGTAATCCCATTCTTACCATATTTACCATTTTCCGATTTTCCTTTTCCCGATTTTCCTTTTTCGTAGGAGCCTAGTTACCTATGAGAACTCTATAGATCGTATTGGTTCGCGAATTATCGTGTTCGATGAAAGTTTCGTTACCGAACTTTATAATCACACTTTTACCATATTTACCATTTTCCAATTTTCCTTTTTCGTTGGAGCCAAGTCACCCATGAGAACTCTGTATATCGTATTGGTCAGCGAATTATCGTGTTCGGAGAAAGTTTCGTTATCGAACTTCGTAATACTACTATTACCAAACTTACCATATTTCACATTTTCGTCCCGATTCGTCTTCAAACATTTAATTTAACGAACGCGATCGTAAAGACATCCAAGAGTCTTCGTTTCCTAATTCCCTCGCTTTGGATGAAACGAAACGCGTGGAAGATGTCGGTGTGGCAAAATGATTATTACATGCAGATTAGGCAGCAATTAGCTATAAGCAGATACGGCGCAACGGCGATTAGAACTGCCGGTTTATCGTACTTTAAAGTGTCGGATTGGCAAATGCGAAATGAATTTCACCGTGACAGGTTTGATATCCCCGCGTATCGCGTTATGAAACGAAATTCCCATATTTCACTTTTATCTGCGCCGGCACTCGATTCGACGATCCTCGTTCTAGTACACTAAGCGATATCGACTTCGAATCTAGCCGAGGCAAACACGCGGTCTGTTTATTCTGTGCACATCGCGTTTCGAGATCGACGTACAGCTCGTTCGAAGTGTATGAAGCCGGGGATATAGACGTGGTTGGCTGCGATGCAAAAAATTAGAAACGTTTTACCGATACGTGGGTAGGTCACGAGTGGCCTAACGAACGTGGCAGTGCGTTCATAGGCTGTCTCGCGAGTGGATTAACAAACGTACCGGTACATTTATGGCACTTGGTCCTCACGTTAAGAACGTATAGATGGACACATGTTTGAAGAAGTACGTTTAGACTTGACAGACTGAAGTACAATACGAGAAATCGTTTTTCAAATTAACCGTTTTAAATCCAAGAGCCTTCGCGTTGTTTGCTCTCTGAGGAAAATTGGTTCGACGAAAATTGCTGGCGCCACAAATCGCGAATAACAAAATCTGACAGGAAAATTCGAGGAAATTTATTGACACGAAAGAGGAACATCCAATCGTGCAGAAGTGCTTCACGTTGTTTGCTCTGTGAGGAAAATTGGTTTTACTATGGCGTCATAAATTGGGAATAACGAAATCTGACAGGAAAATTTGAGAAAATTTATTAACCCTTTACACTCGAAAGGTGACTCTCAATCACCATTTAATCAGATTCTAAAGATCGACGTTAATTAATATATCAAATTTAAAATTACATAACGATGCGTGGAATGTCGAAGAAAAATAATTCTACGTCTTAATTTGCATATGATTTCTCATTTACCATTTTAAAAATTATCGTCGACTCTATGACTAAGTCTTCAAATTACTGTTTTTCTGTAACGAAAAAGTCGACGAGTGCAAAGGGTTAACACGAAAGACAAAGATCGATCCGATCGAACAGAAGCGATCTGCAGAATCCGCTTTGTAAAGTGCGCAATTGCTCGCACCGATCATGCATATGCATTGCGCGTAATACGTAAATGCTAATTAATATGTACATAAGTACGTTGCGACATCTGTTTCATTCCGATCGTATTGCGAATGTTTTCGCCATTGATCACGCTGCAATGGAAGAATTATAAAAATTCTTTTATCCTGTATATCGATTATGTTATCGAACACGCTGCAGATCTTCGCTTCCTGTCGAATTCTCCTCTTCGATGACAAACCATGGTTACACGCTGATTCTACGACAGGTGGATTCCCCGTACTCGTAAACCTTCCTCTGCCCATTCAAATTCTGAGATCGGAGCGACGCCAATTACGACGAACTCATTACCCATCGGTCACACGTACGACGATCAAACGTAATTGTTTCCAAGCGAGTAAACGCTGCTCCAAATAGCCTTAACGAGCTGGTAGTCGAGGCACGGGAGCGTGCAGTTGTTTACTCAGCGGCAGGTTGTCTCGTTAATTACCGGCGGTTGTCGGGCAGCAGTTTTTCCGTCGCGACTCGTCGTAATTCATCGCGCGCGTTTTGCAGCCGCGACGCCGCGAAATCGGCCACGACCACGGCCTACCTCGCGCGTTTCGTCTCCTCCTCGCGGAGCGCAGCGTCGAGCAGGCAAAGTCGGCGAACCGTCGAGCGGTAATCTCCGTCCCGATACGATTGCCGCTCTTGCCACTCGTTTGTCCCCGACGTGCGTTACGTATGCCTCCTCGGTGATTCCTCGCAATCAGCTGAAAGGGTCATCGACCGACTTAACCGAGCGTGCGACGCGTATGGAACAGACCGGCCAGTCACCGATTTCTTATTTAAATCATGCCCGGCTCGCGAATCATCCTCTATCGCGATCGTTCCATTAGATCATTCGGGTCTAACTTGGATAGCACTTTTACCTCGCCATCCGTGCACGTGGTTGACCAAGGTTGGCAAAGGTTGACAGTGGAATTGTTTCGGGGAAGCTCGATGAAGATCGGTTTCGAAGCTCTTGGGGTGCCGAAGTGTGCGAAACTGTGGGTTCACAGGGTTGGTGAGGATAGATAACACGATACGTGTATGTATGTATAACGTAAATGCAGATGGGTTCTGGGATTTTGAATTACACGTATCGGAGATTGAGGGATCGGTAATTGTGACGATTTTAGGATTGGGTAGAGTGTATGACAATT
The DNA here is from genome assembly GCF_001483705.2 of Eufriesea mexicana. Taxonomy (NCBI): domain Eukaryota; kingdom Metazoa; phylum Arthropoda; class Insecta; order Hymenoptera; family Apidae; genus Eufriesea; species Eufriesea mexicana. The sequence goes on along the minus strand of NW_016909254.1, from coordinate 503,219 downwards.
TTGAAGATTGGAGGCATGAATCACTCGTGACGCGATGTAACAATATCGTAATTAGGCAGTGCAGTAGTAGTGTCTAGTATATCATAGACACTCTAGCTTCGAATCACCATTAATCTCCATTGAGTAATATCCAAAGTCATCGAAAGTCATCCAGAGTCACCCACAGTCCACCTAGAGTCAACCAAAGTCTCCCAAAGTCACCTATAATCACCTATAGTCATCCAGAGTTACTCAAAGTCATCCAAAGAAACCCAGAGTCACCCAGAGTCACCCAGAGTCACCCAGAGTCACCCAGAGTCACCCATAGTCATCCAAAGTCTCTCAGAGGCCACCTAGAGTCACCGAAATTCATCCAAAGTCACCTAGCGTCACCCAGAGTACCTCAAAGGCACTCAGAGGCTACCTAGAGTCACCCAAAGTCACCCAAAATCATCCAAAGTCGCCTAAAATCACCCAGAGTCACTTAGAGTCCAGGCAGAGTTCACCCAGAGTCAGCCAGGGTTACCCAGAGTATTCTATCCCACTTACTTCTGAGCCTCTTTCTTCTACTCCAAATTCGATAGCTCATTTCCACCAAAGAACGACATCCAACTTCATCGATCCATTCGTTCCCTCGTGCGCTGTCACGCACTGCGTTCCACGCGTCCTACTCCCTAACCGCGGGCCAAGCGTGCTCCAAATCGCGCAGGCAAGGAGGACGTACGTTTGCCGCGCAATCAGGCACGCCAATTAGACGAGAAATCCGTCGGAAAGGCGTAGTAGCGACCGCCTGTGATCTCGTTCCACATAAACGCGGGCCGCGTTTTATATAGAAAAGGAAACCGAGAACGCGTGGAGGGTCAAATGGCACGGGTGCTGCGCACAAAGGCAATATGATCCTTTCGCGGAGGATTCTGCAATGTAATCTTGTCGTGATCCTGTGTGGGAAGATCCTCGTGCGGCGATCTTAAGACCGCCTTCTTTCCTTCCTTTTTCTCTCTCTCTCTTTCTCTCGCTCTCTCTTCCCCTGTGTCCCTCGTTTCTCCTTCGGATGGCTTAGCCATCTTTCCGCATCGTCTTCTCTTCTACCACGATGCACCACCCCCGTGACGCGTTCCGCTACGTCCTTTTGCTCCGTCGTGTTTCGACGGCTGGGCGTCATTAAGGCGACCCGACGCGTCAGACAAGCCGTGAGTGCCTCTTTTCGTCGGTACACACGCTCGTGACCCCGACGCGATAAGATAATTTCGCGCTCGATCCTCCGGCTCTCGTCCAATTTCGATCACCACGTGCACCCTGTATCTCTTTGCTGCCCTCCTTGATAATTCCGCCGGCCTGTGTATCGCGTCGTGGCGCCGCCCGCTTTGCCAAAGGACGCGAAAACGCGCCAACTCGCGATTAGGCTGACCTGCTACATGCGTCGATTCGTTAGTCTCGGGTTTCCGTTTTCGGATATCGGTCCCAGGGTAATTGCAATGGAGATTATACTGGCTTGTTTGTCTTTCCCGTGGACTGTGCGTGGTTCATTTGTCGGATTGATTAACTTCGCCAAAGAAAAGTTATAAGTTTATTTTAATTATGGATAATTAAATCTTCAGCGATCGAGATTTGAACAAATTTCCCGCGAGTCGTGTATGTGTCATTTTTATTCCCATGTCGTGGTGTTTACAAAAGTCCTTGTTTAATGATGTAATTATTTCTCGATAATTGGTAGTGGATAAAACTAGCAAAAAGATTTATTCCTATACGTTATGCTTCGTACAAAATAAAAATAAAAATGGAGTTTCTTCGGTATTATTCTGTACAAAAAGTGCATTGAAATTCAAATTCAAATTGATATCTGTTGACGCGAATAATAAATATTTCAAGATTCCATGGCTTGGAGCGATTATTTAATCTTCGATGGATTGCTATAGTATACGATGATCATGAGAAAAAAACTAGTAAAAAATGTGTCTTCGCGTTTATGGAAATTGTTCTTGCGTTTCCGGGAGATCAAAGTAACAAAGTGCTGGCGATTTCAATTTTCCCGCGGTTCCTGGGGAGACCCCAGCATCGATTTTTGCAGAGATTCTTCTTGTCGAGCGAGCGAAAGAACCCGGCAAATAGGTATGTGATTTCGTTAGCAGATGGCGGGATGATCATGATGGTGCGAGTTTCAGTCGGTCAAGCTGGAATCTACCGAAGTATTTCAAATTTTCAAACACTTTGCATCTTCCATTTCCAATTCTCTTTTAGCCTATTACTTTATTGGCTGTTCATTTCGTATTTATTTCATCAAACCAACCTTATTTATACACAATATAAATAAATAATTCTAAAATTCTGACAGAACTTTAACATCTTGATATCGTCGTACCATTCTTACCGCGATACTTCATTTACCATATCCAAGTTATACAGAAATTAATCAATTTCGTTTTAAGAATCAATCAAAACTCGAAACTGTAAGGAGAGGAGAGGGGAGACTGGGTTAAATAATTCTAATTTTCAATGACTGATCGTACTTTACTCTCCTATAGTAGTATTCTCTCGTCTCTCGTATGAAATTCCTGTTATCTTCGCTTCTCGGTTTGCCCTTTTCAACCCTTTGCACTCCAAATTACTTTTCAATTTTATTGCCAACAATTCCCTACTATTTTAAGTGTTTTGTTTGAAATTTACTTCACTGGACAGTTCCTCTGCTACTTATTTTAAAGAATTTTCTTCCTCTGCTACTGATTATATTAAATATAGCTCTTAATCATTCTTGTAATTTATATTTTGAATTTAAGTAATTCAATAAGCAGTTACTTATTTTCTGTTTTCTTGTTTGGTAAATAAAGAATGTAACTCGACATAGGAGTTCCTGTGATAAAACCTGATGTTGAGTCACCCTCTAAAGGGGTGCAAAGGGTTTAAGGTGTGCCTCCTTCGTCTATTCCTGGATCGAAAGGATTCACCTCGTTTAAGAATCTTTATAAATAAAAGAATCAGTGCTGCGTGCTCCTCCTCGGCTATCGGTAACCGGAGCTCGCTTACGCTTACAGAATCTAATTAATCCCTTCCCAGAATTTCCAAGAAACATCCCCACGCCGATCTGGTTACCAATCACGGATCGAAAGAATCTTCCTGGACAACCCTCGACAAAGGCAAATTCGATCCCCGTTCATTGTGATCGAAAACAGAGTCGGCCAATCCTCTTTGGTATCCTCTGCAAGTGGAAAGAGGGGATGCAGCCACCGTTAACCGCTTGAGTCCCAGAGGCTTTTGGAAGAACACGGTCGAAAAACCGCGAACAGCGTGATAATGCTTACCTTAATCGAGTGCGAAGTACTCTTCGTTACATGAAAGAAGTCATCTGAGAAACTTGTAGGTCCGAATCCCTTAACCGCTTGAGTCCCAGAGGCTTTTGGAAGAACACGGTCGAAAAACCGCGAACAGCGTGATAACGCTTACCTTAATCGAGTGCGAAGTACTCTTCGTTACATGAAAGAAGTCATCTGAGGAACTTGTAGGTCCGAATCCCCACCAGCCCAACCGTTCTAACATCATAGCAGAAGTAGAGTAAAACGCTTCCCTTATTGGTAGAACTGATCCCTTCCTATTAGCCCGGTCATAGAACACCATGTGACAAAGAAAGCGAACAAAGCAACGAGACAAAGTGAGACAGACGCAAAAATTAGATGCAAGAGCGTAGACTCATCCCAAAGCGTAGTAGTGCTTCCAATTCATTGTAAGTTAACTCTGAGATAACATTTCTTTCGCGGATATCTTACGCCTATGTTAACGTACCACGTTACCGAACTTGGAGATAGTAGTTTTGGGAGTGTCATAGAAGAGTGGGTATTAATAACAAGAGCATAGGCGGAGCAAGTGGAACACCCCTCTTGCCCCGCAACCGAACGAGATGACTTCTTTCCTGCAACGCAGGATAGCACGTGTTTAATTTTATGCCGAAAAATTCCAATCGTCGCTGATAGCGCTTGTTGGTGCTACGTGACGTACGTGCTTCAACAAAGTTGAGCGCGCCTCTTCGATTGAAGAGCGCGATCGCGCTGCTTGGGACTGAAACGGTTAATGCTATTATCGGTACCATGGATCCGGCGAAACAAACAGCAGCCAGCTGATAAATCGGCGCGTTTACAGTCGCTTCGATTCTTTCCTTTTCCCCTTTGCCGTTTATCATTCCTGACCCGGCGCAACGCGTAACGATCTCGAAACGCATCGCGACCGTCGCTTTTTGTCCGGAACATCGTTAAGACGCCGCGCAACCCTCATTAGTCCCGATTTATCACGATTCGCTGACTGCTCCTCTTATTCGTCCCGGACCCTATCCTCTCGCGAAATCCCCGACATCTGCATCTCGTTTCGCCGCGCGATCGCGGACTAGCTTGCTGATAAACGACGCCGGGAAATTGGTCGAAAAGCGTCGCGAACGCCACGAGTCGGTCGCGGAAAGTATTATAGCACTTGGTACACGGTCATCCTAACAGCCCCCGATATATATCCTTGCCCTCTCTTCGTACCTCTTCCTGGTTTTCTCGATTTCTACGATTCCACGAATCAATGAACGGTTTTGGAGTTTGGCAAGTGCTCGCTAGAATAGATGTGTATGGAATTCGTGAATGGAGACGCGAAAAGGGTGGATGATATCGCCATATGCAAAATGCCGGTGTTCGTTCTTATTTATGCCACGTTATGTATCCACATACGTATAACTGTACGGGCTTTCTTTATTTTCGTTTATTTCCTCTTTCACCAGGTCTGGTCTGAGTATATGGACATTCCTGGGACACTTTCCGTCACGTTTACCTAAAATTCTTCGTCGTATGTACACTTCTTGCCTGCCCTAATCTCAAGTACTCGGCCCTTCCTCGTATCTCCCACACTCGAAGCACTGAAGACGTTCGCGCTAAATTCCGTTCTCACAGGTTTCAGTCAGCTCCCTTTCTTTTCTATTTTTACATTTATTTTCGATATATCTATTCATTTTTGTTTTATTTTTATTTTTATTTTTCGTACTTCGCGTCTTGGCATCTCGTCTTTTCTATACGTGAAGGATACCTAGAGAATTTTCTCTATAGGATTTTATCAGAGAACGTAGTTAATGTTATACAAGAAAAAATTCGTCATGTATAACTGGAATCGCATTGGCGAGGGTCTCGAAATACCGCGACAGTGGCGAAAGAGGAATTAAACTCGACGTCGAGGGAAAAAATTGCATCTAGCCCGATCTAGGAATCTGGATCTCAGCACTATTCGAATATCCACGTACTCACTGATCAGCGAAACTGAACCGAGAAAGCTTCAATCGTTGCCGCAAATAGTCGCGAAGCGTGCACTTGGTCTTTCCTTCCTGGAACACGCGTGCTCGATTACGAAAAGAACCGTTGGTCGAGGCGAGAGGGGTGCCATAACGAGGCCGTCGAAATAGTTAAATAAGTCGTCGAATTGGCTGGAAATCGGCACGCGAGGCCAGTAGCCGGTGTTCTTTCTGTCCCGGCGGGAAGACAAGCTTCTCCGTTGGCGAACAGGACCGTATGATCTCTCTGGTACGAGGCAGCAGTTCTTGCCAGGAGCCAAGAAACGACAAGTTGCCGTATTAGGGCAGGCAGCGGCGCTACCGTCGTCAATAGAATTCCCAATGAGCTTATCGAGAGTCTCGTTGCAATTGGCCGGTTATGAAACCGTCGAGTTCTGTCGCTGTCGTCGCTGTTGCTGTTGCTGTTGCTGTTGCCGTTGCCGTCGTCTCGCGATCGACGAATTCCGATCCACCGGCGAAAAAACCATCCACGGCCAGTTTCTCCCCGATGAATGGCGGTGCTTCTCGTCGAACATCGATCTCGAATCGCTCGACAGGGAAAACGGACAACGGAGTCGTTGGATGAATCGAACTTTTCAGTCCGGCACGATGATTTTCTCTGGGAGACTGGGTCTGGTGCTTCAGAACGATCAGGGGTCGAGTTCCAGGGAGATCCACGGGTAATTAACCCTTTGACTGCCACGTCGAAGTCATTAGCGTTTCGCTCATGACGCCACGGGAGTATTTTTACTATTCGAACCATATAATGGTAAAATAATAATAAATCGGTGATATAAGACAACATTCTTACCCAATAGATTATTGGCAGTCATGGGTGACCACCGGTTGCGCTTTGGTAAAGGTTGACAATCGACTGACTGTCAATTTTCATTCAATTTTTACAATTACAAGTAGTTCAAGCACTCCCGTCATCAATGACCACCATGGCTTTACATGAGAAACCGTGGACGGTCATATATGACCAACGTGGCAGTCACGTGTCAACACGTATTCCTTACTCGCGCTCTCCTGCTTGCATCCCTTTGGGTCATCGTCGCAGGGTTGAATAAAAATATAATATTTTTGGAATGTCGTATACACCTGATCCCCCTGTCACGTTGTAAAAGAGTAACGAGGAAACGGAAAATTAACGGAAACACGTGAAAGAAATTCGCAGATTATGCCAAAAGATAACAGGAAGCACAGAGTTATTCCGTTGTTGCGTTACAAATGACTTAACAAGAAAATTATTCGATTATCGCTGCTTAATAACGCGATATTCGATTACGAGATAGGCGAAGATTTAATTATGATATATTTCAAAGTCACAGTGTCTTTTTTCTCTCAATTCCTCTGCTACCTCGATCTTCTTTAGAACGCGAGCCTGACGCGAGCAGGCCGCATTAGTCCGTGTCTATCACGACCAGTCGTATAAGGTGTTAATGAGACTTTGAAGTACGAAGACAGGAGGCAGATCGCAGACCCGACGCTTCGTCGCTGTGTCGGGTTAGCTAGGGAATATCCGAAGATATTTTCGCGAGGTCGAAAGCGAATCTGATTTCGAATAATTATTTTACATGCGTCGATGCTGTTGCCCGTTGCTTCTTCACGGTACAAGGAAACGTATGTACCTCGTTATACGTCGCTGAGAGATTCCGTCTCGGTGCACGATAAATTGGACCTGTGACCTAAATCCTTGATGTCCCGGCGACCGAAGCGAAGCAGATTCCGGTCTTTGCGGTCTAGGTAATACGCGAACCTTCGCTGGTAAACACGTTCGACGGTTTCATGCGATGTTCCACCTTAGCAGAAAGTTATTACTTTGGAAGTAACGCGTAGAGAGGCATTATTCATCTAGAAGCCCTTCGCTTCTCGTTACAAGCGAGGCGATGAAACGAAGATCCGAGGAAGAAATGAATGAATCACGGATAAATTGCTTTGCATACGTTGCTTGGCGATTGTCAGAAAATTCTTGCCCGGATGAGTTACGTGGACGACGTTTCGAGTGAATTATACCAAACACGGTGCGAATAAGAATGGCAGTTTCGCCGAGGGGTGGAGGAGGAGGAAGAAGAGGACGAGGAAGAGGAGGAATGATTTTCAATAAACCACACCCTTTGACGTGGAAGCGAGGATATTAGAAGTCAAGCACGTTGTCGTGGATCGTCCTAGAAGAAAGAAGGAAAGGGTCCCACCGGTCACGTACATCCGCATACGTGATACAAGGACTCGAAATTACAAAGATGACGGGGTCTTGATGATGCAATCCACGTAATTCGACTGTATTTTTCTGCAGCTGCTTCCGATGTCGACGCGTCTTCTTACTTCCTTCAGGGAACACGTGAATTTATCGAGGATTCCTTTGCAAACGAAGAAACGGTCCCCGCGTGGAATATTAATGTCCCGGTTATTTAAAGCGCCATTGCCTCCACCCGAGGCAACAGCGGATCGGTTAACTACGCCTTCCAACCGACCATTATACTTAGTATCTTATCGACGTTCTTCGAGTTTTCGACGATGAATTATTCCGCGGAACGAAGCCGATCAATCGATACTCCAACTGCCAGACCATCGCGTTATGGATACACGTGGTGCAGCTTTGTGTCAAACATGACCGCGTAAATAGCCTCGCTTAAATACTCTTTTCCGACATTTCGCGTCGTTTTTACATCTGTGAAGTAGGTCCAATCATTTATCTTGGGTAATAGCATTATAATAAATCTTAATGATCACGACGACAAATATCATCGCAACTTTATCGGGCCATCACGCAAATGTCAATGATATTCGTGAACCATATTCAGAAACCTCACCTTGTATATTGTAACCCTTTTGCTATGATGGACATCGTCGTGGAGTCCTTCCCGTAGAACAAAGCGTCGT
>NW_016909254.1:422366-495041 GCF_001483705.2 Eufriesea mexicana | reverse complement strand
CTTCCCGTAGAACAAAGTGTCGAGGCAAAGATGACAACATTTGTCATTCCTTAGCATTTGGGGTCAAGTTTTTTGAAAAAAAAAAAAGAAAAATCGATCATCGTAATAGCGTTTGCAATTCTTTGCGAAGAGAGCTAAGCGGAATGGGAGCACTGTCTTCATTTTAGGCTCCATTTTGTAGCCGGTGACTATAGTCACCCGTACTAGCGGAAGGATTAATTATTGCAATTACTTTCTTAATTAATATCTCTTACTTCGTGTAGTAATAATACGATAAATAATAATAATACGGAATTTTGAACATCGTCGCAATTCTAGTCGACTATTCATGTCTTTCAGGAACATCTGTTATACCTATTCCACGGTTTAAAGACGCGTTTAAACGTCGCTCCGAGAAGCAATCACTTGGAAGAAAGGAAAAACGACGAAAGTGCTGGAACCCGCGGCTGGAACCTCTCGTCTCTGGCACGTCGAGCGAAATTCAGCTCGGGATCGTCTCGAGGGGTTCGAGCGTCAGCGCGATCTCAGCGAAAGCAGAGGCGAACGATAAGCCGCGGGTCGCTAGCGCGAAATATCGGTGCTTTATCGCGATGCATTCGCCGGCTCGTAAATTCAGTTTTCAGCGGGTGCCTCGGCCAGTAATGTTTATTTATGAGGCGGTCTACAGGGGCGTTCGAGTCGCCGGAATCGTGACCGAGTCGTTACGTCATTTTCCGTGAACGCGCCATAGGGATTGCCGCGCGAATTTTCGATGCCTCTTTTTGCCAAATAATTATCGAAGGACCTTACGAAAGCCTTGCATAATCCTACCGACCATTATTCGATGATTCAGCCCCGCGTCACTGCGCGGTAAACTCGTCGTCTGGGACACGTCGAGACAGCCTCGAGTCTCGGCCCCGAGTTAGCGTACCTCGAAAACCGCTGCTCCTTCGAACTCTTCCATTTTGTCAGCTTCTCCACTGGCCTCGGCTCCTTCTCCGCGATATTCCAACGAAAACGTATTTAATCGCGTTTTACGGTAATGAAATGCACGACGAACAGCCGCAAATTGCCAGGACATTAGCCTGAGAGCGACGATTACCATAATTGGGACATAATTCAGCTATTCGGTTAATTAACTTGGGCGCTCGTGGTCACTCTAACGGTGGAACGTTGCAACGTTAGAACAGGCTGCCGAGGTATCGTAAATGAATTCGATAGTATCTTTTCGGGTTGAGTAGTTTTCCACGAAATTCGCTGATAATTTCGAGCGCGGAATTTACCACGCGCACCGGGGTACACGATGATTGTCTCATTTACAGTTTGTTCGCTCCTCCGACTGTGCACGCGCGGATCCTCCGACACGTCTACGCGTGGAATAATCGTTGCCGCGATTTACGTTGGAACACGGGATAATCGGACGTACCTACCGTGGTAACTACACGCCACCTAACAATCCTCGAATCGAAAGCACACGATACGCGCGACTTTCGTGGCCGCGAATATTCCATCAAACGCGAAACAATGGCCGCTCTCGCCCACTCGCGATAACGATACGAAAATCCACGGCCAGTGAAACCGTGTTTTCCTAGCGATTAGGATCTCCAAGGTCCCAAACAGCCCGGGCAATTACCGCGACTGAATCAACGCTGTTCCTTGTCCGCGGTTCGTAGACGCGCTGCAACACGCGGCGCTTACAAACGGAGGATCGAAATGCACGCGCGGCGAGACAATGCGCCGAGGGACGATAAATAATGCGCGGCAATGGCGGGAACAACGAGAAGAAAGGCGAATAATGGCGATACTCCTTGGTCCCCGTGGTGCAACTCTCCTCTTCCACGTCCCTCCCTTCCGCTTCATCCACCGTCGCTCGATTTTACAGTGTAACTCTCGCCGGTGGTAAATTTCGAGTGGCTCGAGAGCCTAGAGATACTATCGGCCGCGAGAGACAGCCACGGCTGAGATACAGAATTTTATTGCCATTTTTATGCCCTCCATGGGATCCCGTGGGCCCCCTTTTCGGCCCGTTCCACCGGAAACTACGCGGGCCAGCCGCGACAACGTCGTCTTTCATAGGAGGAGACACGGTCTGAAGTGGCCGAGGCTTGTTTCTGTCGGTCGACCAAGTTAGAGGTTAGGGCTCCACGCGTCACTATTCGCCGCCGAGTTTGATTAACGCACGTGCTGCTGCGAATTTAGCATCTCCGATCTCGTCTCCTCGATAAGGGAGATTCGAATCCTCTCCAAGTCTGCTTGCGAAATTATCTCCTTCGTTTTTATATCATCGAAGGAATATATTGATCCATGGTTTCGTTCATATACCTATTCGCAACCGGAATCGTGGAGACGTTACTATGACCAGCCACGCGACCGTAAAGGTTCAAACGAAGATCCTAACCGGAACGTCCCTAAACTATTCTCTTCGAGTAACCTTCTGGACCACGTCAAACGAGCCCTCGATAATTAACGAAACTAGAACCGAAAGATAGTAAAGCGCGTTGTACCCCGAGTGCTTGCCAACGATCGATACGCGGGAGATGGCGAGAGGCAGCCAGCTGCAGCAGAAAGGCGCCAACACTCGGAGCTGGCTATACAAGGAAACTACATGAAAATTCAAGCCGACAACGCTCTCGACGAGACAGAAGCGGACAAGTCCCGGTGACGTAACGAGCGAATTACAATAGCGTACGAGGGTTAAAGTACCCGGCTGTTTCCCAATCGCGCGTGCAACACGCTCTCTACCTTCCAGTTTCCCACGCTTTTCGCCGCCACGTATCGATATTGTTCGTCTCGGTTAACGACAGGTTTCACGCCCTACACGCCGCGATTGCCCAATAAACGCGATTGTCGTCGTACGTTTCTCGTGATCGTTCCCATTGACTCGGTGGGGCCTGGCGCCGGTGGTGCCCCCTATGCAGCGCGGCGGCCCGGGGAATCGCGCGCTGTGGATTCCGCGGTGGATCCAGGGAACGGCCGATGCTCGCCTCGGATTCGCGAGGGACACACGCTGGTTGAATCGGTGGAAAATTATTGCCGCGACTTAATCTTCGCCCGTTCCCCGGGGGTAAGATTTCCGAGAGCATTCCACGGCCAGACGTGTTGCGTGCGCCGCGTGGAACTCATTATCGGCAGCGAGCTAGCCAGCGTTACATCGGAGAAATAAAAGAGACGATCGCGGATTTATGGCCGTTGTCAAATGCCCGGCGAACTTCACCCCCTTCGACGCTTTTCGTTTCGCCTTTTATTGGTCGCTACGGAATCGATCGCCTTCGGGATCCTATTATCAGCCTTCCTCCGCGGCTTCTCCTCCGTGCTTTTATTTCTTTTGCTTATTCGTCGGTTTAGAATGGTCGTCGTGGAAGATATCGGGAGGACTGGAAGTTGGCTGAGGAATTTTTAACGAGACCAAGGAATGGGTCTAATTAGAAAATTTTTGAGGATTTTGTAGTCGGATTTATCGCTGGGACTATCATATAGATCACAATTACTTGCTTTGGACTATTTATTTCGAAGTTCTCGATGATATGCAGTTGCTTTCGACACGTTTAACACTTTGACTACCACGTTGGTCATATATGACCGGCCACGGCTTTCCCTATAACACCACGGTGGTCATTGGCAACCAGAGCGCTCATATGCTTTGAATAATAAAAATACTCCCATGGGGTCCTGAGCGAAACATGTGATTTCGGCGTGACAGTCAAAGAGTTAATGTCGATTTTAATTATTATATGCGTTAAAGGGATTATAACGCGAAGGAATAGTAGTCAATGGAAAACTGTGGGAAAACTGTATAGATTTTTATTGAACGGACGAATGGTTAGAACTGGCCTGTTTAGGGCTACGCAGGTCAAAAGTCGTCTTCAGAAGACTGGTGACAAAAGACACATCACTGAAATGTAGAGTTTACCTCACTATTGAATTTTACTATAACAATATGTATTTAGATACGCATTTTAGGTTGGTAATACAGTGTCACGTTGTTCGCACTGACATGGATGATGGACTCGTCAGGACACGAGATTAATTCGTGTCTTGTTTGAATTAAGCTAATTAAAACACGAGTATAATCGGGAGTAGTGATTATACCATTGAAAATATGATATTTTTCTGTTACTTGACAAGCTTTTTATTGGAGGATTGACGTAGATCGTAGGTAATTAACTCTCTGTATCGTGTACATCTATTTCGCGCAACGACTGGACTCGAGCTGATATGATAGGCGAGCATGAACGATTCGTACATATATACATGCATACGTACATAGGCACGCACCTTGCATACCTAATTGCAAGATGTCGCTATTAACATAGCTGGTCGATAACGTAGATCCCGGATTTTTACCGAGAAAAATAAAAACGAAAATTAGTTCAGAAATTAGTTTCGTCTGTTAATCGACACAGATCACTTCGATTAACGCGATTTATGAATTATGGCTGCATCATTAGCGTCGGTAATATTTAAAATTCATGGACGACAGTTGGGCTTATCGCGAGCAGGTAGAAGCATCGCGTTGCTCCATTTTGATTCCTTTTTCCTGGTATTTTCTTTCTGGATTCCCGCCCAGACACGGCGCCCGAACACTAAAACATCGGGATTTACGAGGGAAAGTTAATTGAAAATTTGTCTCGCGCCACGGGCATAGATCTCTCAGAGCCGGCTGCGTTATCCTTTATTTTTAGATTTCGAAATCGCCAAGGAGGCGTGAGAGCTGGCCAAGATTTAGCGAATAGATGAAAATTCAGTCGGCCGTTGTGGAATTGCATCGCGATTAGAAATACGAGCCACGGACAGAGTGTGTCGTGTAACGCTGTGCGTTTGGAAAATTTTGGCATACGTCGTCACTTGGAAATTAACGACCTTGGTTAATCGCGTATTCTTTAACCAATTCAGCGTTACGGTTTATTATTGCGAGTCTGTTTCGCAATGATAATTTTCTGAAACACTCCAAACGAGTAATTAGTAAAGTGGTAATTAAGGACTGACTTTGCTATAAACGAGAACGAGGTGAAATATGGAGTAAAAGACGAATTAGGTTTAATACAGAACACTTTAGGAGGTTGATTTAAATTATGTTCAAAAAATTTTTTGTTTAATTTCAGAATCAAAATACTTGGTCGATGCTTAATTCATTGTACGTGAAATAGATTTCTGTTTCTTGTTCTGTGGATTTTATCGATTTGGTAAATTGGCAGCTCGTATAATACGATACAAATATTCAGATATACGAGAAATTTTATTTGATTACCGTCACTATGAGTTTTTAGGCATTTTTGACAGTCTATAAAATATTTCCAGTGCAGGTTAATCGATGCGTCTTCGTTTGTTACATATTGAAATATTAAAAATTTCAAAACCAATTTTTTCTAGATAAAAGGTCAAGATCACATTGACTTTCTTAAATAGCATCCTTTCAAAAGAATTTTTGACTTGGTGTGATTATTGTTGATGGAAATACGAATTCATTGATTTATTATACTAGGATTCTGACTTCAGAAGTTTACTAGTTTCATTGTAAATTAATTCTCATTGGCGTAACTCGAATAATTGTTATGTCACTTGGAAGATGCATATCCGCTAGTCTGTATTCTTCAAATCATCTCATTTTCCTATTAACCCTTTGCACTCTCGGTCACCATTTAATCACATTCTAAAGATCGACGTCAATTAATATATCAGATTTAAAATTACCTAACCATGTGTGTAATGTCGAAGAAAATTAATTCTACGTCTTAATTTGCATATGATTTCTCATTTACCATTTTAAAAATATCGTTGTCTCTATGACAGAAAATTTTCGAATTACTATTTTTCCATGACGAAAAAGTCATCGAGTGCAAAGGGTTAAAATTGTATTCTCTGAGTATACTGTTATAACAAAGGGTACGATTTCCAATGGAAATTTACCCGAAGACCAACGCCGTGCAAGTAGATACTCTTGAATTATAAATCGCGATAGGAACAAAGCAGCTGGCCTGTATAATTCGTAGCAACTTCGAAATCGAACGATGCAAACGAGATTTCGCCCCTATGCAAAAGGATCGGCCACCGGCACCGAAAAAGGCCACAGCGGCGGCGACTCTGCGAGAACTTTTGATAGCTGAATCTCCTTATTCGAGCGTCCGTTTAGCTTCCACCTTAGGATCGAAGCAACCAGCCGAGCCTCTAATTCAGCGGAAAGTAAATTTTCTTGTTTTGCAATTCCATCCAGCACCGTCCACGCAGTTTCGTCCCGATAACGACCTAATGGCCTCCCGCGAGGGGAGATTTAAACGGTTCTTGCGTTCCACGGGATATCGGTATAATTTTATTGGATAATTTAATAAAATCGACGACACAGTGGCCAGCACGACGAGCTTTACACTGGATCCCGCCTCCGTAGGTATCGATGGCGGACTAGCCTCGAACGCAGAAAGGTTTGTTTGCGAGGGAATTTAATAACGTTGGCAGATGGTCGTGTTTTCGAAGAGCATAAATTCGACCACGGATCGGAGAGTATATTTTGATTCCAGCCACCGGCGAGCATCGAAACATTGTAACGATAACGATGTCGCGATATTTTCAGCCACTTCTGGCCATGTTTCATAAATATGAACATCTGTTCGTAGCGTCTCAAGTTCATAAATATAACCGGCAAAGGAGCGAACGAAAATACACCGAGTTTTTATTCTATCTGTTATCTCGCGTGTTTTGATAAATCGTGGCAGATGAGACGGCCGTTTTGTCGTGACATCTTGCTATTTCTTCAGCAATAAACCAACAATCGAGGAACCGTTTGGTAGGGGAGGACCTGTCTGCCAAAATCCTACCTCGAGATGTTCAAAGCTGATTGTGAGATCTAACTAAAACTCTTTGGATATTTTTTACTCCGCGATGGCACGAAATTTTAACTAAAAATTATGCACTTGACAGACTGAAAACTCTTATCTAAGTATATTGCGTGAAGTATATTTATTGATAATAAAACAAGTACAGTGGGTACTCGCGTGTACAGTAAGGTAATGATATAAAGTTACTATGCAGAAGGATCTTGGAGTGATCATGTGCTTGCTGCTTTGCTGTCAGGATGGAACTGTCGAAGTAAAGAGAAGAGGTCCTCATGTACTATGTCCTACAACCCAGTGTCTTAATCCTGTGCCTGGTGTCACTAGCTAAGGGTCTAACACTAGGAACCTTAGACAAGTGGCACACCTATTAATAGGCAAATTCTTTTTCAATAAATGAAAACAATAGGATAGAAAATTTTAATTTCGAATGATCAAGTTATGGGAATTTTCTTCCACTTGAGGTTGGTATTGTATTGTAGTATCCTCTGCGATGGCGTAGCTGTTTGGTCTTGTAGCTGCTATGCAGGACGAAATGGAAAGGAGGGGTTGGGATTCGTCCTGGGGCTTCTTAGTGAACTCGTCAGTAAGGCTACCTAGCAGTAAGGCTACCTAGCAGTAAAGCTACCTAGCACTAAGGTTACCTAGCAGGCCCTTGCCTCAGACGTGGATACTATACTCAGCTCTGGAATTTATATATATAATAATCGGAGGGTTCATCAAACCCCTGTACGAGAAATCTCGATCCTTCTTGGTTCCCTCTCATGGTGAATACGTAAAGGGTAATCATCATAAAAATCTCACCCCGAAATCTTAAAAGTTCCCCATAGCATGAGAATAAATTCCAAACACAGTCAGCTTCTAAATGAAAGAAAAATCGTACAGAAAAGATACAAGCAGGCAGGAAGAAGAGCTAGTGGTTGCAGGAAATCAA
This sequence comes from Eufriesea mexicana, assembly GCF_001483705.2. NCBI lineage: Eukaryota > Metazoa > Arthropoda > Insecta > Hymenoptera > Apidae > Eufriesea > Eufriesea mexicana. The sequence continues at coordinate 487,304 of NW_016909254.1, read as the reverse complement.
CGAAGCAAATCAAATCAGCTTCCGACCATTTTTCGCGGAGAAATAGAGCAACGATCGCGATCTCGTCCCAGTTCCTATTTTACAATTATCCACGTGGTTATCGGCCGATCGACGAGGGGTACAAGGGTTCAGGCCTGTGGGGGAAATAAATTTCCCAACGCGGCGAACCAGCAAGGTGGGGATCTTATCTGCGCTTAGCCAAGCGCGAGGATTCGCGCTTTATCGCGGGTCGATTCGAGATCGCGTCGACTCGTCCTCTCTCGCGGCTATTATTACGAACGAAGAGTTAATTACAATGTTTAACCGGTACTTTCACCGCGCCGCGGACCTCGAGGCCGCGCGTGCTTAGATCGATCCGATCGATCGGTCATCGATTACGCCTTTTCTTCGGTTTCTTAAGCGACCTCCACCGCGTTCCCAATGGGACAAACCGCGCGCTGTGTCTGTTTTCCAGGGATTTTTCTTCCCGGGGGTCGATTTGCATGCGCGCGAAAACGCAGACTTGGTAGATTGCGTTTCGAGATAGCGTGGTCTTTAAATTCTACTTGCTGGGTTATTAGTGACTAATGAAGTAGGAGTCGATGGGAAATTTGTTGGGATAGTATATGTTTTTAAAATGCATGCTAGAGGTTTTTTATTAATTTTTTATTTTGTAATTAAATATTCATTTTCTCTTGGCGGATTTGTTGGGATAGTATACATTTTTAAAATGAATGCCAGAGGTTTTATGTTAATTTTTTATTGTGTAATTAAATGTTTATTTCCTCTTGGGAGATTTGTTGGGATAGGATATACTTTTAATACACGTTAGAGGTTTCATATTAAATTTTTGTTTTATAATTAACCCTTTGCACTCGAGAAGTGAGCTTCAGTTACCATTTCATAAAATTTGCAAGATCTATATTAATTAATATATCAAATTTATTGTAACGCAACAGTGTGCGAAGTATCGAAATCAAATAATTCTGCAATTTTATTATTATACAATTCTTCATTTACTGCTCAAAATAGTATCGTCAGTTTTTTAGTAGAGAATCATTGAATTTCTACTCTTCTCTAGCCAAAAAATCGTCGTGTGCAAAGGTTTAAATATTTATTTTCTCTTTTTAATGGAATATTTTGTGTTATTCGAAGTTTGGGATATTTGAGTAGATCAAAGGACGTGATATTTAGTGGGCCAGGTGTATTTCATCGTTTATACAATTACTCGCGAGCAGCTGGTAACAGATAACGATATCTGGTGTGCTATCAAAATGTTTCTAAATTGACGTTACACTTCACCCACTCGGTGGTAACTTTGACTTTTCCAAATTCCAAAGTTCAAGAATCAGGTGTGAACTTTGCTGTTACCCGTAACATTTACGTTCCCTTTCCCAGGTACAATGAAAATATCGGGATATCTTTCACCGCGCGTTACATTTAATTTACTTAAAAATTAATATTTTGTCGAAGAACAGTGTATAACCTGTAAAAGGTAAACGTATTTATATTATACCTACCGAACTAAGTAGTTAATAGACTGGTCTCACATTTTCCGTTTTCACGTTTATCGAAAAATTTTCCTAAATTGATCCCGATTAATCGCGTTTATTCAGATAGATACGTGATTCTTTGTATATAATTATTTCCTTTAATGGTTACTTATTATTATTCTTATTATCCACGTGTACTGTCGTTATACATTTCAGGTCGAGTGTTTGCTGTGCTTTTCTTTGACATACTTTTGGTTCTTTACTTCGCGACTTTTCTCCTGACATAAATACATATGATCAATTGTACCCGTGATTATGAAAATGGCGTGAGATATATATATTTTATTTCACGATATTAATATATCGTAGAACAAATAGACAGGGCATAAAAGAATAGAAAAATCCAATTTCTCTCAAATATTTTACTTAAACGATAATAATTAATATTTCCATTGGCAGTTACCATTTTTACACCATCTCTGTCGCAATCGGCTGTCAAAAATCGAATGTTAAATTATCCTGCAGAAATTCTAAATATTATTCCACATCTTTATTTCCTCTTTGAAAATGGCGTGAGGTATATACAGTTTATTTCGAGATATGAAACGATTGCAAGATAAATAGTCGAGGTACAAGATAATAGAAAAATTCCATTTCTTTGAAACATTTTATTTAAATCATAACCAATACTCCCGTTGCCAGTTATATTATTATACCATCTCTCTTCTAATCGACTGTCGTAAATCAAATTTTAAAATATCCCACACAAATTCTAAATATTACTCCATGTCTTTATTTCCTCCTGGATATAGAGACACACACCTCGTTATACCTGCAGTTACCTAACTTACTCTGCATACACAGTACCCCACTCCACGCGCATAATCCACATGGAACTCATTTACCCTTTGACAATCCCAAGGTTCCCTTTCGAATCACAAACTCCACCACCCTGTCAGCCTAACTCCAATTACTCCGAGTCCTTTCATCAACCCACATAACCCACTCACGCCTCCTACCAACTGTCATTGATCGCAACCGAGCCAACGAAAATACCACGGATCGATCGATCGCTCGGCTCACCGATCACGATGGATTGTCTTGAGGCGACCAGCGCGAATCCGCGCCGATTTTTGCCAGCTGGTCGCGCGTTATCGCAGTTAGAGCACAGTTAGAACGATTAACGAACCACTGCCGGACGTAGCATCGCGTTCGCACGAAAGTATTAATCACACGGCCGATCGCCGACCGAGAATAATCGTGCCATTATTTACGATGAGCACGTTGGAACCAGTTTAACTTCACGGTTATGCGAATGATAAACGTGCTCCAGATTGGCCAGCCTTTTGGAATCCCACTTTCGTTTGCGGATGGCCCAATCGTGCCGTAGTCCCTCGCCGCTCTCCATCGTTCCCTCTTTCTCGTCGCCTCTCGTTCTTCCTCCTTGCTCTTCCCTTTACCTGTTTTTACGTAATTCGCCGTCGATTTTTATTGTGCATTTTAATCGTACCCCTTCGACCGTTGCGTCACGCCTGCGTATTGGAAACCGATCTTACCTTGCACCGGTTGCGTCACCGTGCTTCGCATTTCGACCCAACTTCCAACTAAGTTGCGTCGCATCCCGGAACGCCTGGAAAGTTTCATGGAAAACTCGACCAAGGATACGATTCTAGATTAGAGACGGTATTCCATCGTCGATTATCCTTTGACCGACACCTCGTTAACCCCATTACTTCGTTAACTCCTTGTATCGCGATTTAATTACGAAAAGTTGAGCACTGGTCGAATTTTTGGCACAATTTTGACAGATCGCTGCACGTCAAATACACGTCTGTTTCGTACCCTCACGTTTTAATCGCGATTTAAATATGGATACTCATCACTTGACAGAATTGTAGAGTTCGAGTTTAAATTGGGAGAGAGAGGATTGAAAAGATGAAAGAAATTGGAAATTAAATCGGAAATCAAGTTTAGTAACTGAAAATACACTATCTAAGCTTACGATCGCGTAGAATGGTCCGTAAGTGACAGCAGAGGGTGGCAGTAAACCTTGGAAATGCACTGTACCGCCGGTCACATTGTGTCCGAGGGGAACAAGCGGGTGAAATGTGCACCAAGTCGCGTTATAATAATTCTCACGCAGTTTATACCGTTGTTTTCTTTGTTCTTCTGGTTTTTTGAGCCCGGTGGGCGGACCAGTTCCATATTTCCGCGCCCACGCTGGCTATTTCGCGTTGCGAAAGGAAATTATTGAGATCGATCTGCCCGGCACAATCCACGTGTGTGGCTCTCCTAAATTTATTTTCACGAATAAGGGAAGAGAGGAGAAGAGAATTCGAAGGTGCGCGGACCAAGTCACGACTTATACTTCTTCGAAATGTCAGTGGGAGAAGTAACGAATAAACTTTCCAAGTTTCTATCCGATTCGCGCTGAGCAACTCCATGGAATTAGTGTTTAATTAACGCCATAGTTCCTAGGAATTTCTATTATCTCGGCACAGTTATCATAATGATACGATATTACCGAACACGTATTAAATTATGCAATTCCGAACGAGGATTTTATTTTTAATTTAATAATTCGTGTAGATTCTTCGGTGTAGTAATGTTTGCGAATTATACCACTGCCTACCGATGACCTGGTCTGAAATCTTCACGGATGAAAACCACGACCCACGTATCCGTCCGTCCCATTAACATGGAAATAAGAAATCCTTGCCACGAGATTTCAACGAAAAGACAGGCCTCCAGCAGACGCTCGAAAGGAATATCGACGAAGCAGCGTATAAAGGGTCAGGATTACAAAATCAACGAAAACTTACGGTCTTACATAAGAATCCGAATATTGTACATAAAGCCAATATTGTACATTGCTCAACCCTTTGGACTCGGCGATTTTTTCGTTACAGAAACATAGTAATTCGAAGATTTTCTGACGATATGTTCAAAACGGTAAATAAGAAGATCAAATTAATTGTAAGACGTAGAATTATCTTACCTCGATATTCCACGCGTCGTTGGGCAATTTTAAATTCGAGATATTAATTAACAACGATCTTTAGAATCTGATTAACGAGCAGAGGAAAATAAAATCGAGTAAAGGAAAAGTTGCCATCGCGAGCAACTGGCAATTTTTCGACTATTTACCCGAGGTTCCCTTCGTTTAATTGAAACCCAAACTTTGACTGAATTAAAAATTAAAATTATGGCAAATATCGAAAAGGAGGAGAAAGTAATATAAATAAGGAATAAGTTAAATCGAAGAAAGTTTCATCGAAACGTCACCGTTTCAAAATTACGAAGCTAATTGGAATGGTTTTCGATTTTGAAGCGGTAGAAAACAAAGGCAGCTCGCTGTTCTCGAGTTTCTCGGCCACCATTCAGGGATAATAGACGAAAGAGAGAAAATGGACGAAGCACGAAAGGCGAAAGAGTGGAAAGACTTAATCACCGGCTGCCGACAGATCCGAACTCGTCGACACTTCCGAAAGCGACAACGGGCAGGGGATCGGTTCTTCCAGAGTCAGCCGCTCACTTTCACTCCCTTCGAGGGAATTTTCAGCGGCTGATATAATTGGATTCGTGACGCTGCTCTCCGCTAATCGGCCGATTTTACGGGGCATTCTTCTCGGAATCAATTTACTCCTGCTTCTGGGTCACCGCTTTCGGTCGTTTTCCGGATTACGATCCGTTCTAATCGCGACGAAGCCGGGGGCGAAGGCTAGGGCGACGTCCAAGAGTAGGGAATTTTGTCCAGAAGTTGGCCAAAATGTCAAAACATATTCTGATCTGTAAAAAAATTGGTATCTTAGGACTTTGAGGGTTGCCGATTCAAAATTCGAAGTCAAGTAAGGAAGAAATAGAATCTGGAAACTCTTTTGGCAAACAGTAATTGGCGATGCTTCATGCAGTAAAAATGAAGGCTAAATTTGCAACGAGCTTAATATATCTTAATTTATTCAACAATGTTTGGCATCGTTTGTCAAAGAAAAATTTTTGGAAAATGATACCAATTATCATGTCTCACCATGCGGAGGTAGCTACGTGTTGAGACTAAAATATAACGCCCTTCTGGTGCTATCCATGTCAAAGACACCCTAATCTAACTTGGAGCGAGGAAAGTTAAAGCCAAGCTACTGACACTTGATTAAATTTTGTGTCTTATAAAGGGTACTTCGATTTCGTGTACTAAAACTTTACTATCACGATGCTGAGATATTTTATTTCAACGGACTCTAATATTCCCAAGTTCCCATAAAAATTCAGTTCGCGATTATTCGAAAGACGGATTAGCCCACGCGACTTACTTTCAGTAGTTGAAAACTTCGTGTCTTGCCACCCTCCTGATAGGGTACCTAGTCCAGGTCTTAGGGTTAAGGTCACTGTCGACCTCGCCAAGACTTATTCTCGAACCAAGAAAAAGAAAGAAATATATGTATATACACATACACGTATATAATGTCTAGTACTGACCACTGATCCTTGACCGTTGGCTACCCCCATCGCAGCCCCAGCTAGCCCCGGTAGGGTAGATCCTTCCGATCCGAAGAGAAACTTGTAACAGATCTTCTAACCAATCACACGGTATATATATAACTTCCAATTAGCTGAAGATAGCCGAAAATTTTCGATTTTTACCGATTCCCTTAGTAATTACTTTTCAATTGTAATATCCAATAATTTATTAATTTTGTCACTTTTATTCTAAATTTACAATGCGAATAATTGGCTATTAACTTTAAACGTAATAATTTATCAGCTTTTTACCAAATATAATTGGTAATTTGTTATTACATTTCAAGTTTGATGCTTTGAAATGTATATAGCAAATATACCACAGTATCAAATGCAGTATTATACTTGGAAAATCGACTTTTGGTCAGCTTTTGGCGGAATTTTCCACTGTGCATCGTGGCACTGGATCCTGTTTCCGGACTGGTTTCCCGGACCGCCCCCATGGGGGACATCCCTCGAAACGCGACCGCGGACAAGGAAATGGCACGCTCCTCGAACTTTCTACCTCTGAACGGAATAGAAAGTGAGTTTTTTTTCAGCAGACAGCGTGTCGTTCGGGGAACGACGCTCGCCGAGGAGCTCGCATCCGTACAGGTGACACGGTCGATGTAACGGAAAAGAATTTCTGAGATCCGCTGAACGGAAGTTGTCCATGGTTGACTTTTCTTTCACGAAGACCTGTTTAGTTGGAAATTTTTGTTAAATCATTTTTCATTCGCTATTGAAAGCGAAAATTGAACTACCAACGTGCGAATTCAACTACCAATGAAAGAATAAATTGATACCCTTTGTGCACGAAGAATAATTAAATGGATCATCAGTTTGCAAATTTAATTTTGCAGAATATAAACTATTCGTTGATCTTACATATTAGGAATTAATCAACGATCAAGTATCTTTTGACAGATTTTTGACAGATCTTTGGCGATTTAAAAAAATGTATAAAACTCAGAAAATGAAGTTGATCACCTTGTGTCACCTACAAATGACTCGCAATCAGTAGCTCAAGTTATTCCACGAGTAAGTTCACAACTGGAAGTGAAAATTGAACTACCAACGTGCGAATTCAACTACCAATGAAAGAATAAATTGATACCCTTTGTGCACGAAGAATAATTAAATGGATCACTAGTTTGCAAATTTAATTTTGCAGAATATAAACTATTCGTTGATCTTACATATTAGGAAGTAATCAACGATCAAGTATCTTTTGACAGATCTTTGACAGACCATCGACAATTTTAAAAAATTTCTAAACCTCAGAAAATGAAGTCGGTCACCTGTAATTAACTCGCAATCAGTATGCCAGGTAATTCCACGAGTAAGTTCGCAAAAACTCGTACGTTCGTGGTAACTAAACAAAATCGGGTAGATCGAGTATAAAGATTAAAACACGCTCGATAAATTTACCCAAAGGACTCGTAAATTAACTCTCGCAGCGACGCAGGGGTAATCTCGTGTAACGATAAGACGAAATTTGTATAACACAATGGCGAATGGGTTGTCCGAAATGTGATTTTGCCGTGCTCGCGGTGGCGGCGAATTTTATTTCAATTATCTCGCCACAGATGTAATTAATACGAAACGAGGAGCATTAATTGCCTGCGAATCGCGTGGAAAGCGCGCGATCTCGGCGCTAGGCACGAAGACGATAGGCAGTTAAAGACGGTATGCCGAGCCAGCCGTTTCGCGTCTAATTGACTCGCCATTTCGTACGGGGTTCACGGGTAAACTTCTTCGACGATCCGCCATAAGCACATTTACGGGTAGCCGGGTTAATCTTTCAATCTAGCCTTACCTTAACGCGGCTTGGTTAATCGCTCGACGTGGTCGCGTGGAAGCCGAGTAGCCGTGGCATAGGCGCGCGTACATCGATTCAACACTGGAAGCGGTAATCCCCGCGCAAATTACCCACCTCGTTCATCCGACACGTTCATTCGGTGATCTGCATGCGATTCAATCCTCGGACTTCGCCTTTGCTTTTCTATCGCCACAGCTTCCAACTTTATTTCGCCTTCCACTCGTTTCTTCGCGGTTGTATCAGCTAATTTCACGTATGATTTCATGTTTACATGTGCATGTAAAGGAATAACGCGTTGTATGTTGCTTTCTGGGATCTTGACTTCATTTTTCAATTTTTCAGAACAATTCCATCTTCTATGGAAAATAAAATTTTCGACTTAATTAATTATTATTAAATTAATTATAAGTAAAAATTATTTTAGATATTGAGTGTAAAATATTCCTACATTTCATTGTGTGCAATGGTGTGAAAGTTATATTTGCCATTCAATCATGGAGAAAAGGATTTCACGTGTGGTTTTATGTTTACATGTTCATGTAAAGGAATAACGCGTTGTCGCTTTCTGGGGGCTTGACTTCATTTTTCAATTTTTCAGAACAATTCCATCTTCTGTAGGAAATAGAATTTCTAATTTAATTAATTATTATTCAATCATTATGGGTAAAAATTATTTTGGATATTGGGTGTAAAATATTCCTATGTTATTATATTTTATTTGTATTACTATTTATTTCATTGTGTGCAATAGTGTAAAAGTTATGATATTTGCCATTCAGTCGTGGAGAAAAGAATTTCACCTGTGATTTCTTGTTCATATGTGCATATAAAGGAATAATGCATTATCTGTTACTTCCTGGTATCTTGAGTTCATCTTTCAATTTTTTAGAGGTATTCCATCTTCTATAGGAAATAGAATTTCCAATTTAATTAATTATTATTAAATCATTATGGGTAAAAATTATTTCGGATATTGGGTGTAAAATATTCCTGTATTTTTATATTTCATTTGTATTACCATTCGTTTCACTGTGTGCAACTCAGTAAAAACTGCGATATTTGCTATTCAATCTTGGTCCAAAAATGCAAATATCGTGATATATTAGAAGTAAAGAAAAATTTGTTTACCTCTCTTACCTCAAAAGACGAAACGAAACGTAGAAAAGAGTAGGTGAAAAATGAAACGACGTTACTATCTTTTTGTGACGCCATGTTTCAATTCCTTGGGACCTTCGACACTTTCTTCTAGCTTCGTGAAACTCTTCATCATAAACGCGACTAATTTCGTCCACAAAATCTCGTTTTGTTTTCCATTCCGCGTTCTTATTCCGCATCTTCCTCGTGACGATGGTCGTTCATTGCAACAGCAACTTTTACGAAGCAGGTGTCGGTTAAAAGGTAACTTTTCAACCTTCCCTTGAGTTATCACGACGTAGCAGTGCCGTATATGGCCGTATATCGCCTCGAATTTGCAGGGTGGATCGACTCATCATCGCGTAAGATCGCTCTGCGTCACGGTAAAACTCGTCTGGAACGGTTTTCTCTTCTCTGCTGGAAGGCTACCAGCGGTCTAGGCACTGCTGTCAGCAACTGTGGCACGAGACAGTGTGGCTCTGTGAGTGTTCCAGTAATCGCTGCGCTGGTTTCGATCTTGCTCACGTGGTTTCAATTTTACCCAGTTTGCGGATTTCTCCTCTCGTTCCGCGAAAATTTCATGCGCATCTTTTTCCGTAGGCCATTTTCCACGCGAGCGTTTCCTCTGGAGCGTTGTTTGAATTTCAGACACCTCTATGTATATCCCGGAAGCACGACCATCGTGATATATTATTGTAGGAATATTGGAAAGGAAAAGGAAGACTAAACTCATTTGCTTTGAACAACTAATAAAAATATATATATTTTTGTATAAAGCGATGTGGCAGGGAGGCTTGACAGGGAACTGAACTGTCACGTTCCTAACGTCGCTGAAAAACGGAAAGATTAAACAAATGCTACACACTCATCATCATCGCACTTCGACAATTATATTCTAATAGAGACATTAGGATCGAATCGAACCGAGTAACGGTCTCTATTATTACCTCGTCACTGAAGTAGGTTCTTCGTTAGGGTTACGTAGCCCTTCGTGGATATACCTGGTCTTCGATGTAGGTGTAATTCTATTGCGTGACCAATCCGTGATTTCCTCTGGTGAAAGTATCGGACGCGATGCGTACTCGCCGGACTATTCTTGGCGAATTAAAAATTTATTTTTCTTCCATAGAAATTTCTTTCTCCTCTTGGTTGAAATACGAAAAACACGACGTACGATATATCCGGATAATCGGTAATTCCTGCGATCAAAATTTGCCTAATCGAGGCTCCGGTGTAATTACAAAGACGCAATTAACGCAACAACGTCGTATAAATTATATCATATCGTGGTTTATTAATTTAGCACGCGGTCACGTGACGGGATTAAATTATTAACATAGTTATAATCGAGTTCAGAAATACAACGTTATCGTAACGCTAATATATACAGCGATATGCATAGTGCCAATAAGTCCGTAGGTGGTTCCACGGCATAAATTAAAAAACGGAAAGAAAGTTGAGGAATATTCCATTAGAAATTGATTACAAAACACAGCCGAGCTTTTTTTGCAATTCAAAGTCGCAGGTTGCGCCATATCTAATCTCGAGAAATTGCCTTATGGTCTTTAAAAATATCGCGTTAACAGAAAGCAAATTGCCGTCGTAAAAGAAGCATTAAAAGCATTATTTCTATGCGCGTACTCTGCTTAACTGCACGCCTAATCTCTTCGAACCTATTTGTCCGCGAGGCAACAACCGTAGTAATCATCATCGGTGACAATGTCGCAATTGGCAGGGAACAGTTGGGTGGAAGCAAGCCGGGCGCGTGTTACGATTTTTCGTAGCGAAAACCACGAACGGTAACCCGCGCGTTGCTCGATCGGTGTCACCCAGTGATCCTTGAGCAGTGATCGTGCGTGCACGCTCGATCGTGGATCGCACGCACTCGCGTCCCGATCGTCGAGGATCACGCTGCCTCGGTGTACTCTCCGTTGTGTTACCTGCGCGCGATCATCGATCCGGTGCTTTGTTCCCGAGTGTTATTCGATTATGATTGAGCCGTAATCCGCGCCGAGAAACAATGGCACGAGCTATCGCCCGCGAGAAGTGGAAACTTTCCAGTGTCAGCCTGCTGTAGGACACTCGGGTGAGTAACGAACTTTGATTGCGGTCGGAATTAAAAAAGTGATCGACGACTTTCCTCATTGCAAAGGCTTGTCTCTCTGAGATTTTTCCATTCCGCGAAAGGCTCCGATTTACCGAGACTTTTAGTGGGATTATTCAGCAATGGCGCTTTTGACAGTTTCGAACAGCGTTTCACTACTTGACAGATTATTCAGCAATCGAACTTTTGACAATTTCGAACAGGGTTTCGTGACAGAGTAGATTGTTCAGCAATCGTACTTTTGACAGTTTCGAACAGCGTTCTGTGACAGAGCAGATTGTTCAGCAATCAAACTTTTGACAATTTCGAACAGCATTCCGTGACAAAACAGATTGTTCAGCATTGGTACTTTTGACAGTTTCGAACAGCGTTCTGTGATAAAGCAGATTGTCCAGCAATCAAACTTTTGACAGTTTTGAACAGCGTTCCGTGACAAAGCAGATTGTTCAGCAATCGTACTTTTGACAATTTCGAACAGCGTTCCGCGACAAAGCGGATTGTTCAGCAATGGTACCTTTGACAGTTTCGAACAGCGTTCCGCGAAAAAACAAGTTGTTCAGCAATGGTGCTTTTGAAAGTTTTGTACAGCGTTCCATGACAAAGCAGATTGTTCAGCAATCGAACTTTTGACAGTTTCGAACAGGGTTCCGTGACAAAGCAGATTGTTCAGCAATGGTACTTTGACAGTTTCGAACAGTGTTTCACGACAATGCAGATTGTTCAGCAATCGAACTTTTGACAGTTTCGAACAGCGTTCCGCGACAAAGCAGATTGTTCAGCAATCTTACCTTTGACAGTTTCAAACAGCGTTTCACGACTTGACAGGTTGTTCAGCAATAGTACTTTTGACAGTTTCGAACAGCGTTCTGCGACACAGCAAGTTGTGCCGAGGAATCCGAAATATGAGAAATTACACCTACGGAGATAAAACGCCTTGACATTTACCAGCGATCGTTAGCCTTGTATAATTCGACGTTTTCATGTTGACTGCTGTTTCTTCTCGTTGACTTCGAGGAATTCTGCCACGAGTATATTTTAACCAAATTCGTTTAAAATTTCGTTCCCAGTAATTAATTTGTCGATTATTCGCTGAGTTAGGTTTCTCGAATCTCTTACGATAAAATTTCCCGTATCTATGTATTATCTATCACAGTCGGTCGAATGACTGGTGACTGGCGAAATGGAGGAAAAAGGATTCGAGAAAAGTGGAACAAAAAGACAAGAGAAAAGCCGCGAAGTGAAGCAAAGCGAGAACGCGTAACGCGTTTAGTCGAAATGAAACGTTCGAACGTTGTAATTTACGTGGCGATAGGTACAGCGCGAAGGAAAAACGTGTAAAAATGGTGAAATTTCTCTCGCGACGTAAAAATATGATCTCCTGCTAGAAATTGGCATGGCGGATAAAAATAATTCGCACCTCGGCACTCGAAGCGAATCCGAAAGTCATATATCACGGGACGTCAGTCGGCTGTAAACAAGCGCGACGCCACCTACTCGAAATACCATTATCGCGTGAAAAAATCGGCGATTTCTTTCGCGATGCACGGACACCCGGTTGATTACGCAACGCTTTCACGGAAAATAGAAATTCTAGCGAGAAACCGTCCGCGGGGGCAATTCATCAACCGGTCGATTAGAGTAATTCGCGTTTCAGGAATTCCAATGGCGACGCGCGCGCGCTGAGGATCGGCGATGAAACGCGCGTCGAGCGGCCGATTCTCACGATGGATCCCCGTCCGAGCTGTTTTCGAAGCTGGTCGACGCTGTTCGCGGCAATTACGGAATCGATTATCCGTCGTTCGCGGGCCAGGGCCGAATAGATTCATTAATAATAAATCGCCGACACGGGGACCGGGAAGTAGGCTCCTCGCGGAACATTCCTTCGCGATAATACGATCCTTTGAACCCTGATCGGAAAGGCAGAGCTGCCTCGTGGAACTCGGTCGCGCGTGCAAGCACGAACGTTTCGTTGTTCCAACTATGGTTCCGTTAAGGCGAACGTTTAACCAACGTCACGAGGGCGACAAACCTCGCCCGTGATCCTCTGGTGTCTACCTGTCGCCATTGCAAATCGGTATCGTTTTCGTCCATGACCAAGATATCTTGAAAGAAGAAACTTGGTATTTTGTATTTTTGAATTTTCCATTTGAGGGAATTTCTGCATTCTGAAATTGGTTTCATTGACAGCTTGTTGCAGTACTATATATACAAATGTTACAAATCGCGAGTGTAATTCTTATTCTTCAAGTTCGATCGCTGGATTGCCGAATAGATTTTCTTTACTGAAAAGGGTGATAGCACTCTCTGTACTTCGATGGAAGACGTCCCTTTTGTAGTCAACAGCCAATTGTTATTTAAACTGAACATTCTGGGATTGTCCTACACTGAAGTTACGATCCGCTCTTCTTGTCCGAATACCGGGCGCATATGATCTCCTAACAATATTATATTACTATATTTATATATGTATATAAATAATATAGTAGATATAGTATAGTATTAGTATACTACTACTATATTATAAGATTGTAGGGTTGCGATAAAGCAAATACATTTTTTAATTATACATCACAAGTATCAGTTATTAACACTTTGAAATATTCTCAACTTGCGCTGTTCACGTCTACGCGTCTTCTCTTTAATTTTGAATATATCTACTTTTCTAAACATTCGATAGTCGAGTATCGTCGTAATCTCCAGTCCAAATAAAAATATGACGGTTGTTCACAATGTTAACCCTTTGCACTCTAGAGGTGACTCTCAGTCACCATTTAATCAGATTCTAAAGATCGACGTTAATTAATATATCAAATTTAAAATTACCCAACGATGTGTGGAATGTCGAAGAAAAATAATGTAGTATCGCAGAATTTCCACCTCGTGTATAGGTGACTTTATTTTCTAAGGTCGCCGAGGCTTTTGGGGAATATATAAAGAAGGCAAAAATGATTAACGGACAGTTCTTGTGTAGAGTTTTTAGGAAGAGTGATTAGAAGAGAGTTGTATTTTAGTTGTAACGAGTCGAGTTGTAATTGTGTTGTTAAGTTGTAGTTGTAATTGATATATTTATATTCCTAGGCTTAATCGTCACCACATATTGTCAATCCATTTTTATTAGTAATAAATAGTTATATTATTTAACCACCACCCATGTCTCTACAATAATTCTACGTCTTAATTTGCATATGATTTCTCGTTTACCATTTTAAAAATATCGTCGACTCTATGACAGAAAGGCTTCGAATTACTATTTTTCTGTAACGAAAAAGTCGTCGAGTGCAAAGGATTAATACACCTTATAGATTCTGCATATTTTTCCGTTTCCCTTCAAATTTAGATCCGTATAGTATCAGTATAGCGTAGTATAGTATAGTATTTATATATATAAATATGGCGTTGGTTATTCGTACTTACATCGGGATAATAATGAAGTAATTAAAATGGGATATCTTAGTTGGCAAGTATAATGCTTGTCTCGTTGACGATGTCATGAGGTTCCTTTTGCGTAAAAAATTCTTTCTCATCCTCTCTTTTTCAACGCTGAAGTTTTACAATACGAAAGCGCTAGAAGCACGTTTATGATCGCTGAAATATCGTTCGCAACGCACGAAGATATTATTCGATACGATACGACCTGAGCAGTTACACCCGTAACGAGCAGGAATAATTCATTGGAACGGGCCAAGTAATGGCGTTGCAGATGTTACGCGTGATAACGAGATGTTACCCGTAATAATTAGAATGACGCGCCCGTGTGTGCGGGAAAAATGGGCAATTACGATAGCGGTGCATGTGGGAACCCTACTCGTAGCCGAGGGATAGCAGCGATCTCGTTGTTTGCGGAGTCGAATGGAACGGCAACGAATTATTTATCGATTCGATTTGTAAACCATCTTCGATCCTTCGTAACTTCGCGCGACTTCACCCTTTTCACTCGACGTCTTTTTGGCTAGAGAAGGGTAGAAATTCAAAGATTACCTACTAAAAGAATTGTATAATAATAGAATTATAGAATTATTTGATTTCGGAACCTCATACACTGTTACGTTACATTAAATTTGATATATTAATTAATATCGATCTTCCAAATTTTATGAAATGGTGACTGAAGCTCACCCCTCGAGTGCAAAGGTTAACACTTTCACTGCCATGTTGGTCACATATGACTATGGTGGTCATTGGTGACCGGAGCGTTGGAACTACTTGTAAAACTACAATTGTAAAAATCGAGTGAAAATTGACAGTTAGTCAATTGTCAAATGTTACCAAGGTGCCACGGTGGTCACCCATGATAAGATAAACGCTCTATTGGGTAAGAATGTTGTCTTATATCACTAATTTATTATTATTTTTCCATTATATGCTTCGAATAGTAAAAATACTGTACCATGGCGTCCTGAGCGAAACGTGTGATTTCGATGTAGCAGTTAAAGGGTTAAAGGTTACCAAACTCGTCGATTTGTCCGAACGATCGTGCTATAGTAACCACAGAGAGTAACTGTCCAGAGAGATCACCGGAGAGATGGATGTAACCTGCCCCAAATAATTCTCCTGACCAATTGCCATGGATCGCGAGCATTTGCCAAACATCGATCTCGAGGAGTAAAAAGCTCGCAGCCCGGTATGCGCGATCGACCTCGAAACCTTGTAAGCTCACCGGTAAAGCATCGAACGGTCGCGAGCGCAGCGTCATCCGCTCGGATGATGGATGCCCCGCGTCAACCTGGACGCATCAGGAATATCTTTCTCTCGGATAGAGGTGATCGGCAATTCCTCAAGAGCAGCACCTTCGGTCCGGTTCTAGATGCGTCGTTAATCGTCCCGAGGCGCGCTCGCACCGGGAAGGTTTCACGGCCAATTAAAGGTGAGCATCGGTTTAACCGCAGATCAGCTCGGCCGCGGTTGTCGCGGAGGCGAGCGACATAAATCTCGTCCTTCGTGGTTCCAGTTTCTCGAAAGGAGTGAGAGGCGATCGCGATTCTCTCCTCTCGTTCGCTGCCATCCCCGCTGGCCGATTTACCTATTCGTCGCTCTCGATCCATCTCCACTGCGTTCCCTCGCTCCTCAGGCACGACCAATCCTCCTCTGCTTCCACTCCTCTCTGTTAATGCTGGATGAAACTTAATAACGATAAGAACAATTATTTATTTAATTACAAAAATTATCAAACACAAATGTTGCGTTGAAATATAATTATTTTATCATAATTATACTTTCACACGTCTTTTCACTATTAAAACTCAATATCAAAACCCAATACATATATACTTAAAAATCTGTGAAACGAAGGGGGGAGATTGTGGTAATGGTTACATAGATTTTTAAGTATATATGTATTTGAATTGAGTTTTAATAATGAGAAGGAGTTTGAGAGTGTAATTGTGATAAAATAATTATATTTGAACGTAACATTTGTGTTTGATAATTTTTGCAATTAAATAAGTAATTGTTCTTATTGTTATTAATTATAAAGATTATCAAACAGAAATATTACGTTCAAATATAATTATTTTATCACAATTACACTCTCACACGTCTTCTCACTATTAAAACTCAATTGCAATACATATATACTTAAAAATCTATGTAACCATTACCACAATCTCCGCCCTTCGTTTCACAGATTTTTAAATATACATGTATTGGAATTGAGTTTTAATAGTGAGAAGACGTGTGAGATGTGTAGTTGTGATAAAATAATTATATTTGAACGTAACATTTGTGTTTGATAATCTTTGTAATTAAATAAATAATTGTTTTGTAGTAATGGTTACATAGATTTTTAAGTATATATGTATTGGAATTGAGTTTTAATAGTAAGAAGACGTGTGAGATGTGTAGTTGTGATAAAATAATTATATTTGAACGTAACATTTGTGTTTGATAATCTTTGCAATTAAATAAATAATTGTTCTTATTGTTATTAATTATAAAGATTATCAAACAGAAATATTACGTTCAAATATAATTATTATATCACAATTACACTCTCACACGTCTCCACACTATTAAAACTCAATTGCAATACATATATACTTAAAAATCTATGTAACCATTACCACACTCTCCACTCTGCTTCTTCCATTTTTCGTATTTTCCACGTAAAACGAATCTCGGCCCCATTCTTCGTCCCGTTCGATTTTTCACTTTTAACTTTTACTCGTGTATTTGTTAATCGAGATCGGTCGAAAATATTCGCGATAAATTTCGCTATTTCGGGCTGCGTTGCTTCTAAATTTCGTTCGACTCGTGTATAATGCAGGATTCTAAAGACAGGGTATTTATATATCACGGACTCGCGTTACTCATACCCAGGGTAGCCGACGATCTGATAGCCGTTGCTTTAGCACCGCTCGATGTCCCAGCAGCATTGGCGCGACTTAAATCGCAGCGTATCAATTGTAATCAGCGGAGAGATAACGCAACGAATTATACAATCGATAAATTTTTTCCAGTCGTGCCGGTACACGCATTTCTCGCTGTCCATATATCTCTTCTTCGTCCGGCAGAGAATCGGTTTCGCAGCGCCGGGCGAAAGGCCGGCCCCAACCCGGCCACCTTCTTTACTTTTCTTACGTACCTGGCCAGGTGCGGATCGCTCGCTATACCCGATTAATTCGATTAATCGCCTCGATCCCGCTGATCGACCGTGCCCCGTTCATTTGTCCAGCGCGATAATCTCGCGCACCGAAAACGATCGTTCTATCCTCGACGAGGGACGGATTCAACGCGGGCGAATTTATTCGCTCGCAACGAGACGTGCAATTAAGCGACTGTAGAGAGCTAAAGGGAATAAGAATTACATCAGTTTGCACGGTTACGGTGAGTAGGTGAAAATCCATTGAAACGCAGCCGGTGTTTAGCAATCGTTCGAACGGCACGTGTACCTATGGACGGTTTAAGGTTATCGCGGCCTGTAATTACATCGGGCGGTGTAAAACGCGGGAAACGCGGTTGTAAACGTCGTTACGAGACCTTGTAAAACGTTTCGACGGAAAGCCATTAATTTCCGAGGGAACGAACAGCGAGTTTATCGCGATCGAACGAAAATATTTCTCCAGTTTCGTCGTCCGGATTAATTCCACCGGTTACGACGATTTTCCCCGGGGAATGGCGGCGAAATTGACAACGGGCCCCGATTTTTAAAAAATCCGCTTCCTGCGCGTACACGTGCCAGTCGTGGCAGAAAGTTGCAAGACTCACGTGCGACGCCATGGCATTTCAGATTTGCGTGGGCTTTCGTCGAAGCCAGTGTTCGTTCGACAACTTTGTCTGGTCGTATTCATTAACATTTCCGACCGATCCGACTGTTGCTCGAATTTTATACCCTCGTGGTTCGTGTCTTAACTCTTTGTGATTCGTTTCGTAATTTCTTTGCTCGGGAATCGCGTTCTTTCATCGATACAATTATTTATTCAGTCTCGAAAGCGTACCCCAGTCAACTAAATTACGTTTGCTCTCGAGGAGAAGAAGTTGCCATCTTTCTCGTGACGAATATACTCGGCGCAAACATCCAAAAGGTTAACGAGAGAAATATGCACATTGAATCAAAATGCTTGAGACGATGCCATAAATATAAAGAGAGGGAAGTCCCGAAAGATGGATTAACCCTTTGAACTCCTTTGTTGAGCATGTCTCGTCATCAATTTCTCGCAAAGATACTGCCACGCGTGTCGAGTCGTACTCCATATTTTCAAACGCTATATTTATGCAAATGATGAAAAAGGAATTTATTCGATTCTCGTACCATCGTATTTAAAACGGAGTACGTGAAATAGTGGGAAAAGATTGGGAAGAAAATAAAATTGAGCCTGTAAATGATTAAACCCAGGGTATCCTGCATTCCCAAGAGTCCTCTCGCGAGTTGCATTTATAACGCGATAAGTCAGGATTCGAAGATGGTTTACGCTTATGGAGGCATCGAATTAACGGCAGGAGCCTCGAAATATCCACGGTCTTAGAATAATTTAGAATTGTTCGGGGCCAATGGCCGCGGCGGCGACTCATTAAGCCAATTAAAACGGCCAAATTCTCCTCGGTTGACGTCATCGCGGTATTCAATGGCCGTTGCCGGTTTCCAACAGTTTTCGTTCCAGGCTGCGCAACGATTTAAACGAACGGCGATAAATCAAAATTAAGCGATCCAAAAGGGATCCTCGATGCGCTGG
Source organism: Eufriesea mexicana (assembly GCF_001483705.2). NCBI lineage: Eukaryota > Metazoa > Arthropoda > Insecta > Hymenoptera > Apidae > Eufriesea > Eufriesea mexicana. Next base: position 468,110 of record NW_016909254.1, on the reverse strand, counting down.
GGCCCCCGCGCGCGCGCGCGCACAAAGAGCCGGCTTTATTTAACGATTTCGTCCGCTTTTCGAACCGCCTTCATATTTCAAAATCGAGTACCCACCTCGTGGATATTAATCCCTCGCCGATTTATTTCTCCTATTTCGCGCTAGGCATCAGCTTCCCGGGAATTCGCGAATAAATCTTCGCGATTGAGCGCTATTTTTCTTACGAGTGATGAATTTCGCCAATTTTTCCGATTCTCTTCTCGCATTCTTCCGACTCGTTTCGCGCCGGGATTTAATACAGGGTCGATTTAAACGGGAACGAAGTCGCAAGATGGAAATCGTTACAGGTGACGTTAAATATTCTGGTTTATATTATCATAAAACGGCGCGACGTGGGTGGACGTTGGAAAGAATTCCATTTTTCTCTCTTTCCCGAAGAATAACATTTTTATTCCGGCAAGAATTTATCAGAGCAAACACTATTACCTTTCGGAACCCGTTTAGCTTGGAAATATCGGTGAAAAGGGGGAAAAATCGAGTTCCAATTATGCTTCTTTCTAAATCGCGAATATCTCATCTCGTTGTAAATTAACTACGGCCATGCAACGATGGCGACAGGGCTGCTAGAGGTTGCAGGCCATTACCAACCTTTGTACTTCAATACTATTCGATACTATGCAGTCATCAAGGGCTCGGTTTTTGGGTTTAAAAGGGCTTGCTGTCCCTTCCAGTAGTCAGTCTCAAATCCGGAATAGTATATAACGCTTTTAAAGTTTCTTATTTTCGCATAAGTGTATATATTTGGGGCGAATATTGGTAGGGGATGGGGATGTTCAGACTTCTGAAGAGGATACACTTCTCTATAAGATTGTAAGAAACGCATTGTTGGGCATTCCTTCACCAACCAACTAAAATAAAATACTCATTGGATGCTAAAGGCTGTCTATTTTAATTTCCAACAAATATCTGGACGGATTTCACCGGATGTGATAAATTAACCACGATTATGCAACGATGGTGACAGGCCTTGATACTATGCAGGCATTAAGCAGTCGATTTTTTGGGTTTAAAAGGATCTAAACCTTTCCTGAACCTTTCTTTATATTCGCATAAGTCTATATAGTTCATCTACATTAAACTTTCTATATCTATTGCTGTACAACTGTACACGGTTACTTCCTTGCACGCTAAACGCTTTGATCTCATCCTAGAAATTCCAACGTATCTTCGTGAAGCAGTCAGTTCCGAGACAAATTAACCCTTTGCATTCGACGATTTTTTGACTAAAGAAGAGTAAGAGTTCAAAGATTTTCTGCTATAAAGATGATATTTTTTTGAGCAATAAATAAGAAATACTATAATAATTAACACGTAGAATTATTTGATTTCGATACCTCGAACACCGTTCCATTATCTTAAATTTGACATATTAATTAATATCGATCTTCGAAATTTTATCAAATAGTGACTGAGGGGCACCTCTCGAGTGCAAAGGGTTAAAATCGTTGGAGCAAATGTAGTCGCTTATCCGACATCGAAGGATTCGAAAATCGATGCAATTCTCTACTATCTACTGCCAAAGCTGACTGGCTGATCGAGATCGTTTTATCTTCGACATCGGAAGCGGCTCGGCGTTCCTTAAGAGGTTTTACAACCCGACGATGAAATGGCCGGCCTTGATTCGCCGATAGCCAAACCGTGAGAGCCGAGGATGATCCGTGATCCTTGGCTCGTCCGTAAAAAGGCAGGAAAGCTGACGAGGAGGTTCCGATTCCGACGAATTATCCTCGGCGCGACTCCCTCGGCCGCGAGTGTCTCTTTAAATTCAAGGAAAGATCGAGTTCGATCCGCGGCGACTGTGTCGGTGATAAATGGGTGAAGGAAGGCCCGTAACGAGTCCTGCCGGCGCCATTAAATCTTTTCAGCCGATTTATGCGTGCGACGATGAATTAATTGCCGCGCGGTCGCGGCGCGTTCGATTTGAAAGGATAATGCGAGGGTAATTCGTGATTAAATGGCAGGAAGGAGTTCGTTACAGTGAATATCATAGTAGGAGGACGGTTTTAGATGGAGGTTCGAAGAAATTGATGGGTGCTTCGTAATTTATCGCGTTGGGGAAAATAAAGGTACCGTAAGGTGTTTCGTTAGGTGCGAGATCGAGCATCGAGAAGTGTCGGAAGCGTATTATCGTTTTAAAATTCCTCGGAACATCGTCGGTTGTTACGAAGATCATTACAAAGATACCGACACGACAAAAATGTAGTGGAAAATATTTATTCGCAGTTGACGGATCATTATGGCACCGGGGAATATTTCTATCCACTATAATAATACGTATTATAGGATTTCGGAAACTGGTTTTGAGACACCGAACATTGACGAAGGAACAAGAACAGAATAACACAAACTCAGAACTCGTAGATTGATTTAATTTAGGAAAAGAACACCAAGATAACGAAACGAAAACACATAAAGACGCACTCTTATTTAACTCTCTTTCCAACACCAAGCGACTCACGCTCGTGCTGATCACAATTGATTTTTAAGTTGATTAAGTTGATGAAGCTGATGAAGTTTGATTTCTAAGTTCTCTCTTTTCATTTTTTTTAATTTTTCTCTGTTTTTGGTCGTCAAGGACCATGCTTTTATGCTTTTCTTAACCTACGCTTCACCTCCCTGCTAGAACCTCGCAACTCAAATTTTGTTAGCCAAAATAATTTTTCCATTTGCTTTTAGAAAATACTGATCGATCAATAATTTGTTTTTGTTGGCAATAGCCGATTCGCGATTTCCTTTGGTATCCTATATCATTGTTGAAAATAAGATCTTAACGTATTTACAAAAATCAATCTCTTAGGTGAAATAGATATGTCTTTGAAATATGTGTACAACTTCACGTTCTAGATAAAAATTAGGGATTCAGAACGAGCTGCAATTGCATACCCCCTTTTATCATTCTAGCTTTGTCTCTCCCTTCGTACAGTTAGAATACAGAAGATACATCTCCCTAAGAATAGAATAAAGATAATTACAAAGAACGATAGTTACTTCTTTTTACTCATAATCCGAATACGTATAAATAAAAGTAAAACTTCGAAGGAAGACTTTGGAATCGTGGATGACTCATTTCTCGATCAGCGAAATTACAAATGCGCACGAATGTAAATGCACTTATAGATATGCTATTTACAACCCTTCGTCATTGGCATATCGCCACTGAGTAGTGCTTAAAATGCCGATTTTTGTATCGATTTTATCAGCTTCTGTCCTTGAGGATTAAATAACTCGCGTTGCCAGATAACGTGCTTTACGTTTTCACTTTCATAGCCGCATTTGCATTTCGAGTCTTTTATGATGCCCACACGTGGCCAAATTACAGTACCGTGCTCTGGTTCCATTACACGTTGCACGTTTCTAACAGAATCTCTCGTTACGTTACATCGTGCGAACCAACTCGTTAACCTATCATTACAAAATCTTTAAAAACACCTCTTATCCTCCGTAAAATCCTCGATTCTTTACGTGTCCGGCCGCTTGGCGTCTTGGCCGTAACCTGAAATTTAAAGGTATTGGGATTATGGGTAAAAAGAAATAACTATCTGTATTTTATAATTATCCTTATTCTCTCCTAAGGAAGGTATATCTCGAGTATCCTGACTGTTCGCGTAGAGAGTCAAAATTAGAATGAGGAAAAAGGGTATGCGATTGCAACTTGTCCTGGTCCCCTAATTCTTATTCAAAGTGTGAAGTAAACACTTCATGCATTCCAGGAACCTCTTCGACGCATAGTTTAAAGATATATCTATTTCTCTTGACAGATTAACCCTTTGCACTCGATAGGTGACCCTCAGTCACCATTAGATAAAATTTCGAAGATCGATATTAATTAATATACCAAATTTAATTCTTTGCACCCGAGAGGCGCCTCTCAGTCACCATTTAATCACATTCTAGAGATCGATGTTAATTAATATATCAAATTTAAAATTACTCAACGAATGCGTGAGTGTGAGGTAAAATAATTCCACGACTTAATTTGCATACGATTTTTAATTTACCATTTTAAAAAGACCCTCGACTTTATAGCAGGAAGTCTTTGAATTGCTATTTTTCTGTGATGAAGAAATCGCCGAGTGCAAAGGGTTAAGATAATGTAACGCTATGCAAATAATTCTACGTTTTAATTATTACTCGATTTCTTATTTACCGTTGAACAAAATACCGCCAGCTTTATGGCAGAAAATTTTTAAACCCCTACTCTTCTTTAGTCAAAAAATCGTCGAGTGCAAAGGGTTAATTTTTGTATATTCGATACGTTAAGACGTATCTTATTTTCAACGAAAGGCAGCCACACTCTTTACCTCCGACGTGTTCCAAGGGAAAAAAGTGGAAAAAATATTACATCGACTTCGCAATTTCACCCGCGTAATTATTTCTCAGCGAAGAAACGATATCAGTCTTATCTCCGGAAACCGCGTATTTCACCCCCGAACAGAGCCGAATAACCGTTCCATTTCCGTCGTCCCGGCGTGCATTTTCTCATACAGGATCCAGGTACAAAAGGATCTGCCTACGCTGCGGATATTTCTCGGTAAAAAAATCTCGCGACTGGTATCCTCCCGGGTTTATTTATCGATCTGCCTTTATCGAAGCTGCCGCGCAGCGCCGGCACGTCTGCGATGCGGCCACGGATCCCGTGCCTTGGGTGCGTATTAATGGGTCACAGCACGTGTTCCTGTGGCCGCGTATGAGTCGCGTCCGTGTATAACGCGTATGGTAAACGGTATCTTATCGTACCGAGGCGTCGTGGTGCATGCTCGGGGCATTTTAGCTGGCCGACGCCTCCCGTAGAACAATGTCCCCTCGTTAAAAGACTTTCACACGGAACCTTATGTCACGTATGGAACGGGGCCTGGACACGAATAAATCATTCCTTTCCGCGGTACGTACGTGGAATATATCGCCCTGCGTGGCCTCGCTCCGATCAACGGAGAACGCGATCGGTAACGATCGGACGATCAGGGCCCTCTACGAGGCGTCGAGGATCTAGGATAGACGGGGTGGAGAACGTAACCTGAACCAAGTACTGTACCGTGTGTATCACGGTGAAGAGGATTCTTCGAGAAGCTTGCAAAAGAGTTTCGTATAAACTAGGAAAATAGAGGAATGGGGATAAAGAAGTAAAAGACAGTCGAAGTGGGATGTAAATTAATAGTAGATCATTGTGAGAGAGGATAATTGGGTATCAAATCATTTAATACTAAAACTGTCACGGGGAAGAAGATTTTTCGAAAATCCTCTGAGGAGGTTTCGCATAAACTTGGAAAATAAAGGAATGGGGATAAAGAAGTAAAAGACAGTCGAAATTGGATGTAAATTAATAGTAGATCACTGTGAGAGAGGATAATTGGATATCAAATAATTTAATACTAAAACTATCACAGGGAAGAAGATTTTTCGAAAATCCTGTAAGAAGATTTCGCATAAACTCGGGAAATAAAAGAATGAAGCATAGAAAAATGAAAGACTGTTAAAGTAGGATGTTAATTAATAATAGATCCCTGTGAGAGAGGATAATTAGATATCAAACCATTTAACACTAAAATTACCATGGTGAAGAGGATTCTTCGAAAATCCCGTGAGAAGGTTTCGCATAAACTCGGGAAATAATAGAATGAAGCATAGAAAAATGAAAGACAGTTAAAGTGGGATGTTAATTAATAACAGATCACTGTGAGAGAGGATAATTAGATATAAAACCATTCAATACTAAAACTACCATGATCAGATAACCGGTGTATGGAAAATAAGTAGAAGCCTTAAAAAGTGGAATAACAGGAAACACGGAGAAAATGACTGTTGAAAGGATAAGTTTATATAAACATTCGATAAGAATTGGGGGTCCAAGTGAACCTCGTCACGTACCCTCTTGACACCCTCTCAGAAATCAGTCAGTCTCTCTCAAGAGAAGCAGTCAAAGAAACATATGTAAATCGTAGTTATTTCACAATTAAAACCCATAATCCCAATAACGACTATACGTATATTGGGAGAAAAATCGCGAAGACGAGTAATTAAGGTGATAAAGTTTGAAAATCGACGAGTTAGATCATGGTAGGTTCCGCGTTAAGTATTCCAAGACTGGAGACACCCCATACACGAGGCATCCGATGATTCGCAGGTGTTACTTTAAATTCAGAGGCTCGGAAATACGCGAGAAATCGATAGAATGACGATTCGATCTGGCCAACGATCGAATTCCTTCCTGCATGTCTAACTCACGACGAATGTCCCTAATTCTATCACGAGCAAATCTCCGAATCACGACGAATCGTGCAAGGTTTCTTGACTTCTTGCGTACTCACGCAAGAAAGGCGGTCGCGTGGACGTGCATATTGGAATTTTTGCATGGCGACAAAAAGACGCGCGTCCGTGTTCGTTGGCCCGTGACAGCCAGCAGCGTAAACGCGTGGCGGAATGGCCGCGCAACCCCCTAAACACTTTCTCGTGACGAGAGAGGAACGATGATCGACCGGCGTGTCGGGCTGGTCATTACTCGGCCAGCGAAGGGTCGAGCATGCGGCTCTTTCAGCTTTCTATCGGCCATCGACGGAAATTACACGTTGTATTCCCTTGTGTTACGAGGCACGCCGGCTATAATCGCATTACGCTTCTGCTCTGCCATCAGGAAGACCCATTACGCGCAACCGGGTGCACGAAGGAGATCGGAAAGAACTGGTATAATCAAACAAATGCGCTCGATTGCAGAGTTTGTAACACATTCTGAAACCGATATACGACGCCGGCGATGGTTTAAGGTCGATCATTGAAAAAGCTTTTACGTAATGCACGTCGGTTGAAAGCGCATGCCACATTTTTGCAGCGGCTGCCGGTCCGTGCTCCGGGGATCGGGCTTGTAACCAGGGCAGGATTCCAATCTCTTTTCCCCGGTGATTATACCGTGGTCCGGTATATCTGTCGGGTATGTTCGGATACGCAAATTGTGTGAAGAAAAAGGAGGATTCCGAAGTCACTTTTGTCGAGTCTTTTATTATCGTTGCAAAGGTGTTTAACAAGTTCACTGCCATAGTGGTCATCGGTGACCATCGCTTTCCTCAGTGGGGCCGTGGTGGGTGGACACCAGTATCCTGCGATACTAATTCTTTAAATTTATATTTATTTTATTCCAACGATTTTTTAACAATTTCAAGAACGTAAATAAATAGAGAACTTTGAATACGAGACATTAATAATTTGCACCATTTATTTATTTTTTTGTCATATTGTTTGATAATTCATCATTATATCCTAAGAATAATGGAAATTTCATCGTGGCGCTATGAACGCATCATATAAAAAGTGTCTGGCAGTCAAAGTGTTAACCAAAGAAGGTGTTTTATCATGGTTTAGCGTGAAACGAGAGATTGTATCAATCGTAGGCAATAAATCTAACGCGTTTCGCGATTTAAATCGCGATAATCGATATTTTTTAAATATTCCACGTGTAAAAAATGTCTTGGAGGACAGCCGAATCGAATTTCGAAATAGCCTCTTTATAAAATACTGAGACGTGACTCGTCATCTGGTCTTTAGATGACGAGTCGAAATATTTTTTTCGGTATAAAACTGTTACGATTTCTTTGACAACTGTCGCGAGCTGTGAAAATGGCTCGCCTATGAGGCTTCAAGTTTCCCTTGATCGTTGTACAGCAATAAGTATTACGGTACCAGTTTCGTAATCTTCTCGCGAATTTTAACGTATACTCGAAGTTGATTCTATAAATTTAAATTCGTTTGATAGAATTGTAAAATTCGTAATGGATTAGCTGACTCTTGGCTCAAATTTTTATTCCCATAAGACACTTGGGGAAAGATTTTCTATTCCACTTTCCTGTACAAAATTTTTTCGCGCGTTTAGACGGTACCAGTTTTGCAATCTTCTTGCGAATTTTAACATATACTCGAAGCCGAATTTATAAATTTAAATTCGTTTGATAAAATTGTAAAATTCGTAATGGATTAGCTGACTCTTGGCTCAAATTTTTATTCCCATAAGACACTTGGGGAAAGACTTTCTATTGCACTTTCCTGTACAAAATTTTTTCGCGCGTTTAGACGGTACCAGTTTTGCAATCTTCTTGCGAATTTTAACATATGCTCGAAGCCGACTCTATAAATTTAAATTCGTTTGATAAAATTGTAAAATTCGTAATGGATTAGCTGACTCTTGGCTCAAATTTTTGTTTCGATAAGACACTTGGGGAAAGATTTTCTATTCCACTTTCCTGTACAAAATTTTTTCGCGCGTTTAGACGGTACCAGTTTCGCAATCTTCTCGCGAATTTTAACATATGCTCGAAGCCGACTCTATAAATTTGAATTCTTTTGATAAAATTGTAAAATTCGTAATGGATTAGCTGACTCTTGGTTTAAATTTTTATTCCCATATGACACTTGGGGAAAGACTTTCTATTGCACTTTCCTGTACAAAATTTTTTCGCGCGTTTAGACGGTACCAGTTTCGCAATCTTCTCGCGAATTTTAACATATACTCGAAGCCGACTCTATAAATTTAAATTCTTTTGATAAAATTGTAAAATTCGTAATGGATTAGCTGACTCTTGGCTCAAATTTTTGTTTCGATAAGACACTTGGAGAAAGAGTTTCCGTTGCACTTTCCTATACAAAGATTTTTGCGCGTTTATACGGTACCAGTTTTGCAATCTTCTCGCGAATTTTAACATATACTCGAAGCCGACTCTATAAATTTAAATTCTTTTGATAAAATTGTAAAATTCGTAATGGATTAGCTGACTCTTGGCTCAAATTTTTATTCCCATAAGACACTTGGGGAAAGACTTTCTATTGCACTTTCCTGTACAAAATTTTTTCGCGCGTTTAGACGGTACCAGTTTCGCAATCTTCTCGCGAATTTTAACATATACTCGAAGTCGACTCTATAAATTTAAATTCTTTTGATAAAATTGTAAAATTCGTAATGGATTAGCTGACTCTTGGCTCAAATTTTTGTTTCGATAAGACACTTGGGGAAAGACTTTCCGTTGCACTTTCCTGTACAAAGATTTTCGCGCGTTTATGCGGTACCAGTTTCGCAATCTTCTCGCGAATTTTAACATATACTCGAAGCCGACTCTATAAATTTAAATTCTTTTGATAAAATTGTAAAATTCGTAATGGATTAGCTGACTCTTGGCTCAAATTTTTGTTTCGATAAGACACTTGAGGAAAGACTTTCCGTTGCACTCTCCTGTACAAAGTTTTTTCGCGCGTTTGCATCTCCGAGTGCGAATAGTAACTTTGCTATCGGAGTCCATGTTCGCTGTCGACGTTATTTATCTTATTCCGTCTACCCGCTTAACTTGTTTTATCGCTACAAAGCATCAAGATGCATCGAGCGATCGAACACGCTGATTTTTGTTCCGTCGACAGCGTTTAATGGCGTTTTACGATAATGCCGATATTTATAAGATTCGCGGGCCGTTCTTTATACGCGATTTCCACGATCCGCGTTGTTAATTAAAAATAATCGTTACGCGTTGTTACATCTACCGTTATATCATCGCAATTCGCGTATTTCTTTTTACAAATCAACGCCGGACGATAAGCTTATCAATTCTGGAAACTGTAGGCAGAGCTTTGGCAAATCGAACGCGTTTGCAACGTGACGCGAAGCAGAATCTTTCCGCGAACTTTCGAACAACGCTGGGAAAAACGATTGTTAAGCTTCTTATCGTCTGAGCACTAAAGCCCACTGTGTTATTGAAGTTTTCACTGGGAACTAGGCAAGCCGATTAACGCTTTTTACAATGGTATATAAATACAAACAAAACCGTGATAAAATAATTTTTATAAAAATTTGCAGTGTATCGGCAATGATGTCTAATCGTTAAAAATTCTGCTTTTAGTGTTGTAGGTATTATCTGTTATTATCTAATTATTCTATAATTTACTTTTTAATATCTATTCCTTTTCTTGTTCAATTTATTCTCAGGATCATGTATGTGCATCCTGGTGTTTCCTTCGATATTAATCAATTTAATTATTTATTATCATTTACGTCTAAGGTACCATTTAATTCAATATACAGTTGAAATGAGAAACACAAAACTGACGCAGAAATGAATTCATAAACCAATTTCTCATCAAAATTCGAATAGAAAATTTCTAGACTCGTTTACGAATCCTCACAGACCCCCCTCAAATGGGATTACAAATTCACAGCGTATCGGTATTGATGTCTAATCGTTAAAAATTCTGCATTTAGTGTTGTAGGTATTATCTATTATTATATAATTATTGCATAATTTATTTTTTAATATCTGCCGCTTTTCTTATGCAATTTCTTCTCAGAGTTATGTATGTACATCTTGGTGTTTTCTTCCTTATTAGTCAGTTCAATTATTTATTATCATTTACGTCTAAGGTACAATTTAATTCAATATACAGTTAAGACAGAAAACACAAAAATGACGCAGAAATGCATCCATAAACCAACAATTTCTCATCAAAATTCGAATAGAAAATTTCTAGACTCGTTTACTAATCCTCACAGAACCCCCTCAATTCGGATTACAAATTTACAGTGTATCGGTATTGACGTCTAATCGTTAAAAATTCTGCTTTTATTGTTGTAGGTATTATCTGTTATTCTGTAATTTACTTCTCAATATCTACCCTTCTTCTTATACAATTTCTTCTCAGAGTTATATATGTACATCCTGGTGTTTTCTTCTTCAGTAATCAATTTAATTATTTCCCATCATTTGCATCTAAGGTACCATTTAATTCAATATAACGCAAAAATGATGCAATTTCTCACCAAAATTCGAATAGAAAATTTCTAGACTCGTTTACGAACCCTCACAGAACGCCTTTAAATCGAACTACCTAATTCATCCCCAATTCGATCGAGGAAATAATCTGTAAAATTCTCGTACCACCGATAAATATATTATTTAAGAACGAAAGAAGAAGAGAAAGGGGGTGAGTGATAAAATTGGTCAAAGGTAAATCTCGATGGGAAATGCCGGAGATCTGTCGGTGCACTTTCATCGAGGTTCCGGTTTGATACAGCCTCGGATGAACGCCACCGCGATCGTCATGTGGCCGTTTTACGGTCGGAATAGCAATAAAATATCGCGATATGACAACTGGTGAAAATTTATCGGCTGGATTTTTTTCTCCTCGCGTGTGCGCTCGGCCCCGGGGGCGAAAAATACCGAAAGAAAGAAAAAGAAGCGGTTCCATGCATCATGTTTGCGGGTCACACGGATAGCCGTCTCATTTGGCCGGGTTATTCGAGAAATTGCTTCGATCTCGAGAGGTCTCGTGACCGGTGGTAAAAGTACCATCCCGAAGCTGCCATTGCTCTCTGATAATAATTCAGTAACGACGTCGAGTTCCGTGGATCCTGCTCCTCCGATCATCTTTGCATATTGCCAATTTTTAGCCAACCTTCTCGAGGATAGGCACGACGATTTCTCGCTTTAGAATTTACGACATACTCGCGGAGTGTCATCTGTCGTTGATCTTTTGAAAGCTTACATCTGTCGTTAATTACCTTTCCGTTCACGAGAAATTCTTTTATTTTCGTGGCTCTGCGTGAGACGAGTAAACGGATCCGGTGGCTTTTCTATCGTTTGTTTCGTGCGACGCAGGTGTACAAAACGAGGGGAAAATACAGGGAGGATAGGTTGAACGATCGGAATTTCCTGCTTTTAGAACTCGTTCATCGCCGTTGCAGTTTTCAACGGTGCTTTGTCTTTTTTCGCTGCAGGCGCGGCTAAACGCGCGCGGCTGGGTTCACGGGCGAACGACATAACGAAAAGGCAAAGTGAAATCCGATGGATTTTTAGCCGTGCGCGAATCCACCGATTCCAAGGGGTTTCACCGGATTCGCCACTGTATCCGTCTGCCGGCGAACGGTTTTTCCGTTTCACAATTCGTCGTCAATTGTTTCCAGCCTGATACCGGGAACGATAGAGATCGGAGTGATGCTATCCTACTGTTGCTCCTCCTTTTTTTACCTTTAATTGAAATTTCGCGAAATAGCAGTGGAACGGTGCGCGAGCACAAAGGGGTAAAGCAGATTGAACGATAGAAATGTTGCGATGCATTTGATTCAAAGGGTAATCAGATCTTCCGATACAGGCTCGTTAAATGGGAATCCGATTCGAATTTAATTTCTTGGGAAATGGTGGAAATTAGTTTTCCTCTGATTGCAGCGTAATTCGAAAGAGTATACGTAGATCTAACTTTCTTAAATTATTGGAAATTACCTACGCCTATGCAACGATGGCGACAGACCTGTTAGAGGCTGCAGACCAATACCGATCTTTGGACCTCGAGATACTATGCAGGCATCAGGGGGTCGATTTTTGGGGTTTAAAAGGGCTTGCTGTCCCTCGCTGCTCTCACTCTCAAATCCGGAACAGTGCAGACAGCTTACATATTGTGACCCACAGTGGTGTGAAAAAGACTCTCGTGTTTTATTTGCATATTCGCATAAGTGTATACATTTTGTTGGATATTATAGTGGAAAGTTGGATGTGGTAATAAAATGAATAATTTGGTAGTGAGATAGTGATGTATTCTTGACCATGCACTCTTACAGACTGGAGACGTCGATCGTCAAAAAACAAAAGCACAACGTCTCCCGCTTGCCCCAGCATAGTCATTTCTGATGTACCAAATATACACAGATGGCGACGTTGCCATAAATCCTGATTTTTAACACATTTCACTTATATTAAACTTTATACATCCAATTGCTGTACAACTGAATAAGGTCACTTCCCTGTACGCTAATCATTTGTGTTTCCTTCCCGAAATTCCCAACGCAAACATTGAGGGAATTTTAATGTTAAGTACTTTGCACTCTGAGCAATTTTTAATATGACCTACCAGCAACTTTGAGTCATTTTACCTTTCCTGTTAGCTTTTATAGTATAATGCAATGTTTAGCAGTGAAGTAGCATTTCGTTTTCATCGGTCTTCTGCCAAAGGTATACTGGTATAATATTTATCAGTAAACATACTGTAACCCTGTGTTTCGAGAATTTTATCTAACAATATTTCATATAAATACAGCGGAATTTTAGTGCCGCAGCAATGGCAACGGAGTTATATTTAAAATTCCAAAGTTTTTAAATTTTTAAATTTTTAAATTCCAAAATTCCAAGGTTCGGATCTTCGAGATTATTTCCTTTCGTAATTTCTGCTCGTAATTACAAATCACTCGCTTGGAAGTTAATTCGATTCCATCAGCATCCTCCGAAAGAACTCTGCCAGCCATACTAACTAATCCTACCGATTAAAAATTGATAAATGTTGGACGCGTATCTCCCGGATCCCCGCGTCCTTTCGCAACTCTAGAAATCGCTCGACGATTCGAGCAACGTAAAAATTCCAGACACCGCGGCGGACGAAATCAATTAACGCGGAGAATCCTCTGGCCGAGTGTAAAGGGTACGCTTGCATAACGATCAGAAACTGGCTTTCGTCGCGATCGGATCGTGATGGAACGCGAGCGGATCTCTCGGCGCGCGATGACTCGCTCGGTGAATCGCGTTCCAGTTTCGTTTCGAGATTTAGAACAAGTGCAACGAACGTCTACTACGGAGCATTTTCTTGCCTGGCGCCCCGCATTTAACGATATAATCCAACAGAGCTGGACACGAGACGCCGATCGTTCGCCGAACATGGAAGATTAATGTTTTCCACGCGATCGAACCAGCGTTCGACTCGGACGACGCGTGTTCCAGCCTGGAATGCGCCTGGCCGTGTCGCAACTTAAGCTTAAACGAGTTTCTGCCTCTCGATTACAAATTTTAGCCGCCCCTGCCTTGGCAAACCTTCTTGCTCCAGACCTTCCACTAATTCTCTCTGCCTCGCTCTCTACCTCTTCTTCTCTGCTTGCAGCAGAATTCAACTTTTCCTTGCATAACATTCACGGACCTTTCGGAGTGTACAAGGTTAGTTACCGGTATATTAAATTTCGGACCTCTGTCGAGACTTTCCTTCCGAATCCTGATCACCGACCATCAATGTCTCTGTTGATCCTCGTAAACATTAATCTTCGATATCAGGAATAGGAGTAGATTAATATATCATTGGTAATTTTTGTAGCAACATGGAGAGGGTAAATTGCGATTTTCCAAATGAAATTACAAGGTTTATTAACCCTTTGCACTCGAGAGGCGCCTCTCAGTCACCATTTAAGCAGATTTTAAAGATGGATGTTAATTAATATATCAAATTTACAATTATGCAACGATGCGTGGAATATCGAAGTAAAATAATTCTACGTCTTAATTTGCATGCGATTTCTCATTCGCCATTTTAAAAATATCCTCGACTTTATGACAGAAAATCTTCTAATTACTATTTTTCTGTAACGAAATCATCGTCGGGTGCATAGGCTTAAAATTCGTAGGGAACTATCCGTATACAGTTGTATAACGAAATTTATAGAGTTTATTATGGATGGAAGATACAAATATACTTATACAGTTACATGCATATCCTTGCTAGTGTACCGTGTTTGAGACAGAATTTCTAGAAAACAGGGGTCCTTATGAACTAAAATCCGAAGCATGGCCGCCCAATGAGGAATGTCCACGAGACCTAAAAATTATTATTCTCCTGCAACATACCTGACATCATCGTTATAAGCTTACTAATTTATTACAACGTAATTAGTCGAGTGTAATCGCTTCGAGTCAGTTTAATCTTCAACTGTGGACCCATTCAGCGATTCAACCATTAGAAGTCGCCATTAGAATTTTTCTCGAATTTCGTTATTGATACCAGTCCCTTCCAACTTTCCCCCAAGTGGTGAATTTAATTTAAACGAGAAATTCGGGATCGTTTCAACCGAGAAAAGTTTCAACTCGGTTGAAACTCATAGAAACAGGCGATGTATTAAATCTGGTAGAATGCTCGGCGATGAGATTCGGATCACGTTCGAAGGCAAGCGCGGAGATGGTATCGATCATAAAAATTCAAAGGCTTGTGCAATGGCGTGTCGCGCGTTAGGCCAGCAGGCGGCTTTCATCGCGTAAAGGAGAGAAAAAAGAATCGAAAACGTTGCAGGTCACGGGCCCGAGTAGGACGAGTCTCGTGGATGATAGTGGCGTCCCTAGAGACCGAATGACGTCCCAGTTTCCAGAAACGATCGTGCGCCGTTCGCGTATATGCCCGTGAAGGGGAAAACGGGCTGGCTGATTGAAACGTATGGTTCGTTGCCGATCGACGAGAATCACAGTGGTCGTCGCTCGCCGGTGAAAGTGTAATGAAAATATCATTTTCTCGGGCAAAAACTCGACCGTGCGGGCCCCGTTGGAAACCCAGTCGAACCAACTGTGCCGGTGAAATCATTTTTCAGAAGCTGATGGAAATTTAATGGACGTTTTCTTGCACGCCCGAGATTGAGTTGTCGCGCAATGATTCCGTTACTGGCACACGCTAGCCGGCGTAATTTATGCACGGCTATAAATCCTTTAATATTCATTTATCGAGAATTAATGTTCTGTTAAATCGACGATTACCTTTCGTATTAATTCGCTTCCTTTTTCTTCCTCCTCGCTCCACCGCTAGACCCAGCGCGACCACTGCAATAAGAGCACGGGCTTCTGTCGGAAATCGATACTGAAATCTATCCTATCTCCCCGCGTTTCCATCGAGCAGGTGAACGACAGGTGTAGGGGGAATCTTCCAGGCTTTATGTCGAATTTTAACGAAGAGGGTGCGACAGAAGGGTGCGTGATCACTGCCTGCGCGAGGTTTAGGACAGCTGCGATATGATCCTTTGTGGCAACGTTTGCGTGTTTTATCCGAATGGAATGAAAGAGGAGGTATAACAGGGGAAAGAGAATACATGAATGTCGAAGTACGTTACTCTAAAAAAATTTCGAATCGCTTGGTATAAGGTCGGCTAAGAATAGATAGCAACGACGTTATGCAACGATGGCGACAGACCTGTTAGAGGCTGCAGACCAATACCGATCTTTGGACCTCGAGATACTATGCAGGCATCAGGGGGTCGATTTTTGGGGTTTAAAAGGGCTTGCTGTCCCTCGCTGCTCTCACTCTCAAATCCGGAACAGTGCAGACAGCTTACATATTGTGACCCACAGTGGTGTGAAAAAGACTCTCGTGTTTTATTTGCATATTCGCATAAGTGTATACATTTTGTTGGATATTATAGTGGAAAGTTGGATGTGGTAATAAAATGAATAATTTGGTAGTGAGATAGTGATGTATTCTTGACCATGCACTCTTACAGACTGGAGACGTCGATCGTCAAAAAACAAAAGCACAACGTCTCCCGCTTGCCCCAGCATAGTCATTTCTGATGTACCAAATATACACAGATGGCGACGTTGCCATAAATCCTGATTTTTAACACATTTCACTTATATTAAACTTTATACATCCAATTGCTGTACAACTGAATAAGGTCACTTCCCTGTACGCTAATCATTTGTGTTTCCTTCCCGAAATTCCCAACGCAAACATTGAGGGAATTTTAATGTTAAGTACTTTGCACTCTGAGCAATTTTTAATATGACCTACCAGCAACTTTGAGTCATTTTACCTTTCCTGTTAGCTTTTATAGTATAATGCAATGTTTAGCAGTGAAGTAGCATTTCGTTTTCATCGGTCTTCTGCCAAAGGTATACTGGTATAATATTTATCAGTAAACATACTGTAACCCTGTGTTTCGAGAATTTTATCTAACAATATTTCATATAAATACAGCGGAATTTTAGTGCCGCAGCAATGGCAACGGAGTTATATTTAAAATTCCAAAGTTTTTAAATTTTTAAATTTTTAAATTCCAAAATTCCAAGGTTCGGATCTTCGAGATTATTTCCTTTCGTAATTTCTGCTCGTAATTACAAATCACTCGCTTGGAAGTTAATTCGATTCCATCAGCATCCTCCGAAAGAACTCTGCCAGCCATACTAACTAATCCTACCGATTAAAAATTGATAAATGTTGGACGCGTATCTCCCGGATCCCCGCGTCCTTTCGCAACTCTAGAAATCGCTCGACGATTCGAGCAACGTAAAAATTCCAGACACCGCGGCGGACGAAATCAATTAACGCGGAGAATCCTCTGGCCGAGTGTAAAGGGTACGCTTGCATAACGATCAGAAACTGGCTTTCGTCGCGATCGGATCGTGATGGAACGCGAGCGGATCTCTCGGCGCGCGATGACTCGCTCGGTGAATCGCGTTCCAGTTTCGTTTCGAGATTTAGAACAAGTGCAACGAACGTCTACTACGGAGCATTTTCTTGCCTGGCGCCCCGCATTTAACGATATAATCCAACAGAGCTGGACACGAGACGCCGATCGTTCGCCGAACATGGAAGATTAATGTTTTCCACGCGATCGAACCAGCGTTCGACTCGGACGACGCGTGTTCCAGCCTGGAATGCGCCTGGCCGTGTCGCAACTTAAGCTTAAACGAGTTTCTGCCTCTCGATTACAAATTTTAGCCGCCCCTGCCTTGGCAAACCTTCTTGCTCCAGACCTTCCACTAATTCTCTCTGCCTCGCTCTCTACCTCTTCTTCTCTGCTTGCAGCAGAATTCAACTTTTCCTTGCATAACATTCACGGACCTTTCGGAGTGTACAAGGTTAGTTACCGGTATATTAAATTTCGGACCTCTGTCGAGACTTTCCTTCCGAATCCTGATCACCGACCATCAATGTCTCTGTTGATCCTCGTAAACATTAATCTTCGATATCAGGAATAGGAGTAGATTAATATATCATTGGTAATTTTTGTAGCAACATGGAGAGGGTAAATTGCGATTTTCCAAATGAAATTACAAGGTTTATTAACCCTTTGCACTCGAGAGGCGCCTCTCAGTCACCATTTAAGCAGATTTTAAAGATGGATGTTAATTAATATATCAAATTTACAATTATGCAACGATGCGTGGAATATCGAAGTAAAATAATTCTACGTCTTAATTTGCATGCGATTTCTCATTCGCCATTTTAAAAATATCCTCGACTTTATGACAGAAAATCTTCTAATTACTATTTTTCTGTAACGAAATCATCGTCGGGTGCATAGGCTTAAAATTCGTAGGGAACTATCCGTATACAGTTGTATAACGAAATTTATAGAGTTTATTATGGATGGAAGATACAAATATACTTATACAGTTACATGCATATCCTTGCTAGTGTACCGTGTTTGAGACAGAATTTCTAGAAAACAGGGGTCCTTATGAACTAAAATCCGAAGCATGGCCGCCCAATGAGGAATGTCCACGAGACCTAAAAATTATTATTCTCCTGCAACATACCTGACATCATCGTTATAAGCTTACTAATTTATTACAACGTAATTAGTCGAGTGTAATCGCTTCGAGTCAGTTTAATCTTCAACTGTGGACCCATTCAGCGATTCAACCATTAGAAGTCGCCATTAGAATTTTTCTCGAATTTCGTTATTGATACCAGTCCCTTCCAACTTTCCCCCAAGTGGTGAATTTAATTTAAACGAGAAATTCGGGATCGTTTCAACCGAGAAAAGTTTCAACTCGGTTGAAACTCATAGAAACAGGCGATGTATTAAATCTGGTAGAATGCTCGGCGATGAGATTCGGATCACGTTCGAAGGCAAGCGCGGAGATGGTATCGATCATAAAAATTCAAAGGCTTGTGCAATGGCGTGTCGCGCGTTAGGCCAGCAGGCGGCTTTCATCGCGTAAAGGAGAGAAAAAAGAATCGAAAACGTTGCAGGTCACGGGCCCGAGTAGGACGAGTCTCGTGGATGATAGTGGCGTCCCTAGAGACCGAATGACGTCCCAGTTTCCAGAAACGATCGTGCGCCGTTCGCGTATATGCCCGTGAAGGGGAAAACGGGCTGGCTGATTGAAACGTATGGTTCGTTGCCGATCGACGAGAATCACAGTGGTCGTCGCTCGCCGGTGAAAGTGTAATGAAAATATCATTTTCTCGGGCAAAAACTCGACCGTGCGGGCCCCGTTGGAAACCCAGTCGAACCAACTGTGCCGGTGAAATCATTTTTCAGAAGCTGATGGAAATTTAATGGACGTTTTCTTGCACGCCCGAGATTGAGTTGTCGCGCAATGATTCCGTTACTGGCACACGCTAGCCGGCGTAATTTATGCACGGCTATAAATCCTTTAATATTCATTTATCGAGAATTAATGTTCTGTTAAATCGACGATTACCTTTCGTATTAATTCGCTTCCTTTTTCTTCCTCCTCGCTCCACCGCTAGACCCAGCGCGACCACTGCAATAAGAGCACGGGCTTCTGTCGGAAATCGATACTGAAATCTATCCTATCTCCCCGCGTTTCCATCGAGCAGGTGAACGACAGGTGTAGGGGGAATCTTCCAGGCTTTATGTCGAATTTTAACGAAGAGGGTGCGACAGAAGGGTGCGTGATCACTGCCTGCGCGAGGTTTAGGACAGCTGCGATATGATCCTTTGTGGCAACGTTTGCGTGTTTTATCCGAATGGAATGAAAGAGGAGGTATAACAGGGGAAAGAGAATACATGAATGTCGAAGTACGTTACTCTAAAAAAATTTCGAATCGCTTGGTATAAGGTCGGCTAAGAATAGATAGCAACGACGAGGAAAGAATTGTTTTTAATATTTATGTCGCTAATTCGGGAACAGTGTGGGTGTAGATGTAAAAGGATGAGGAAAGAATTGTTTTTAATATTTATGTCGCTAATTCGGGAACAGTGTGGGTGTAGATGTAAAGGGTGTAGATGTAAAATCTCGACTAAGAATTGCTTGGGATAAAATATCGACTGGGATCGCGAGGAGTCGAGATATACGTGCTTAACCTGCAACAGAGACAGTCAAGATCGTTACGTCTTGCGACACTCGTTTCGATACGTCCAACCGCAGTCTTGGAACTGTCTTTAACGTCAACTTGTCACACCTATCCCACAAACGTGTCTCCATAAAACCAAAACGAACGTTGCAGAGGTAAATGAAAAAGGAGAGAAAAAGTTGCTGGATAGCGCGTGCACCGCGAGTAACATTTCACCGTGCAGAGTCGCAAATCGACAAAAGATGTCCGTTCAAAGGTTTCCATCCGGCTAATCGTAACTGATGTACCATTAGAAGAAAGCACCACGCGCTGGCCTCGCATTAACGACAATATAAACGTTCCACGGGCTTTGATAAATACTCTAACGAAGGTGCTAAATTAAGCCGTGAAAGTAAATAAATTGCGCTAATTGCCGACGTCCACAGGTGTCGCATTGAAAAATCCCATTTTCTCCCATTGGAAACTCGCTATGTCTTTTCTTCCCGTCCTTTTTCCCCCGTTTTTCTCCGGGTACGATGACACGGCCCCTGGGAAAATTTCGCGGTAAAGGGAAACTAATGACACGGGAACGATCGGTGTCATTAGCGGCCACGCTGTCTCTCTGTCCACCGGGAACATTAAATAAAAACTCTAATGGACTGGTCGATGTTGTATATTGGTGACTTTGATGCGCCTCTCGTGCACGGACGACTCCTCACGACCGGATTCCTCTTCTTCTAACGAGCGTCCCCGGTTATTTCTTTATTAATTTTTCTTCGCCGCATGCCGTGGCCTGTTGCGGGCAAAGGAGGCCGATTCGGCACGACACACGGTGAAATCCTCTTAGACATCGAAAGGTCACTCCACGGTCTTGTCTTCTCTCGTCGTCGGGCCACTAATTAATTCGTTTGCGTGTATACTCCGATCGGCCTCTGACTGATGCATTACATCCAGCCAGTCGAAGTTTCACCGAATTCCACGCTCTTGCTTCTTCTTCCCCCTTGCTTGCCAACTCTTCTGTGTCCTCGGGAATTTGTGCTCCGAGATTTATGTTATGGTAAAATTCAATAACGAAGTAAACTCTACGTTCCAACGGTGTGGGGGCGATTCCTTCCCCCTGTGTTCTGTCTTTTGTCACCAGTCTTCTGAAGACGACTTTTGACCTGCGTGGCTCTAAACAGGCCAGTTCAAACCATTCGTCAGTTCAATAAAGATCTGTACAGTTTTTCCACAATTTTCCACTGACTACTATTCCTTGCATTATAACCCCTTTAACAATTTATAACCGATGACTCGGAGTATTTATTGATAAGGGTATCTTTGGAGTACTCGGGGTGGTTTTTCAATTTCCTTCGAATTTTTCTCCGAATTTTTATTCGAATTTTCTTATTTCAGTTTCGTGACTTCAGTATCGATTTAATCGAGCCAATCATAATACAATTCTCGTATTCCGATGAACATTATGATAGACGTTATAGGCTGTTAAAGTAAAATATGTTTTATGGTTCTGGATAATTGCGATAGTAAATCGTAATTTGTTTTGCTCCTTCCTCCTCGTTGCACAATTTAATCTTAATCCTGAAACGCGGCAGGGGCTATTGAAATCGAAGATGAATTATCGAGATGAGATGAAATTCGAGTCGTGGAACTATCTTTTCTCTTTTCCCGCTGCAGAATCGAAATTTATTACCGGCTGATCTATTAGAGCGTGATCGTTAACGAATCCTCGGCAGACATACTTCGTCCTTTGCTTCCAGAGTTCGGAGACTTCGAGTACTCTTCACTCTCTGTCGAGAATACTTTGACTCCTTTTGTATTCCACGTTCCAAGTCGTGGAAGTACAGTGAGATTATTCGCAGAGAAGCAACGGGATCAAAGAATTCTCATTTTTCATCTGCAAACTGAATTTTCCTTATCAATTAAAAAATCGAGACGTTCGCGTTGATAACTGAATTTCATTTATTTATATTGCTTCTTTCAAAATAGACACTCCCCTATCCGTTGCAGGGGAGTAAAAATAAAGTACCTTGACTGCAATTTTATTATTATCATACTCGCACAGCTTCCTAATACGTGGGGAATTAATAATAATTAGAAATCAACTTTAAACGCGAAACTTTATTACCCGCACAGCTTGCTAGTACGTGGAAAATAAATAACCATTAGAAATCAATGTCAAACATGAAAATAAGGCCTGAAACGTACCACTTTGACACTGGCAGCAGTAAATACTTAAATTCCCGATTTTTACGGTACACTTGAACAAAATAAATAACGATTAGAAATCAATGTGAAACGCGAAAATAAGGCCTGAAACGTACCACTTTGACACTGGCAGCATTGAATACTTAAATTCCCGATTTTTACCCTTCCTAGGTACACTTCCTACCGCCGCAAGTACGTATATCAAATTATACTGCCAATGATCTGCGACCTTCGTCAGCTGAAATATCGCGGAAACTGTGTCGCGTGTAAACACGGTAATTTTTAATTGCACAGGTATGCGTGGTTAATTTACGACGTGGTACACGTCGGATCATTGGCTGGCACGCATTCCCAGCGCGAGCGTGTTAAATAACGTTTATGTTAATGGGCATAGGTGAGCCAATATCCTTCGAGAGAGGTTAAGATATTGCCGTTTCGTAACACCGTCGACTTTGTAGGCGTCTCCTGTAATGGCACCACGCTGGATATCTCTATTTGTGCCCGACTAAAGGCGGAAATATATACTCGCGGGGCGGAAAAATGGCGCGCGAGTCGTGAGTACGCCAATACGCGGTGATGTACGAGCGTGGACCGAGGTCGCTAATAGCGATCGGGACAATGGTGTATTTAAAATTTTATCCTTTGCCCAACGAGCACCGTTATGAATCACGTGCAATCGTGATTTAATAACCGAACGAGGCTGGCCGGCCATTTCGTTATTTCATCCCCTCGCGCTGACCACGGTCCAGCCTGAGTTATCGCGTCACGGCACTTCTCGTGCATTTTCCGCGATCGTTTCACGGGGTAACTAAATTCGACGATTCGTGTATACTACGTGTAATGGAGTTAACGTGCAAACGTCTTCGCAGGAGAGTTAACCCTTTGCGCTGGACGATTCTTTAAATATTTTTCGAGCAGTAAATAAGAAATCGAATAATAATTAACACGTAGAATTATTTCATTTCGATACCCCGCACACTGTCAGATTATTTTAAATTTCATGTATTAATTATCGAGCTTCGGAATCTTATCAAATGGCGACTGAAGGGCACCCCTCGAGTGCAAAGGGTTAATAACGAGCCGATAAGAGATTTCGCGAGCGGCCTCCGTTGCCGGAGAAGTCGATGGGAATGGCGTTCTGTTTACAGAGAGATTTAATGGTCTGTAGGAAACGGTTCGAGTAACAGCCTTGTCTTTATGTACGTATAATTGGTTTTAATTTCGTTTGTGTATTACCTCGGGTTCGCGCTTTCCCCGCTCGATAGAACGGACTTTCCTTTTCGCTTCTCACATTTGTCGCTTCGCCGAACGGGTTGTGAATTTATTTTCCATTGTTCCCAAACGCTCGCGAGGGGCTCTGGGCACCCTGTGGCATTTCGGGCGAAAATTTATGCGCCTCGATACCTCGGGATTGGGGAGGGAGAGAGAAAGGAGAGGTTTTCGATCATTTCGAGAGACTTTGCTGGTTCGTTGGATGGTAGAGAGTTATCGACCGTTCTGGCTGCAATCTTGGTAGGTTGGTACCTTATGTAATTACAGATTGTAACGATTTTGTAGAGAAATTCGATGTTTTATATCCTTCGGTGTGTAGTAAGAGCTCGATCGGTGATCCTTTCTCGGTGAGCTTCGGTCGTATTGCGGATGGAAGCTGGGTTTCGTCTATCCCAGGCCTAACCCAAATTCGAGCGTTCAATTTGAGAGTCGATTGCGAGAGACAATTAAAGGAAAGTCGGTCGTTAAAACTAGCGCAATGTTTCCATCGGCCGACACGGAAGTGCTTGTGAATCGTCTTGATTGGGATTGCATTTAATCTCAACCAGATGCACGCCTACAATCGGCATCGCGATTCCATTCTAATATTCTCCATCCATAACGCGGCGCCCGGTGCATTTATCAAGCTGATATTTATGTGAAAGCTCGGCCCGCGTGCTTTTAGCGACCGTTTTCTTCCTGCTCGAGATTGCTCGGATAACGAAGCGATCGGAGAGGCCGTGGAATTTTCTTGCGCCAGATGGTTATTTGTTTAATTGCGATAACGATTACTGGGCGTGGGAAAGTGGCGATAGAAAATCCTGCCACTTTCGTGAATCGATATTCCGTGCCGGCCTCGTTATCGAATAATCGTTCCGATATACCAGTTTGGAAAAATAAAAATCGAAACGAGCAAATTGAAACCTGTAAGTATCGCGGAACGAATGGGAAGAATTCTTAAAAATTAGGAAAATTATTAACACTTTGACTGCCAGGCACTTTTCATATGGTGCACTCGGGGGGTCGTTATAAAATTTCCATTATTCTTACGACATAATGACGAATTATCATACAATATGGTAAGAAAAAGAAAAAGTGGTGCAAATTATTAACCCCTTCCCGTGCCATTTAGCTCGGCGAATCCGGGCCCAAATCATAGGCGTTAACGCGAGGTTAAACAGACCAGACTGATGCTTGAAAGCAGTTGCAATATGTAAATACGTGTGATATAGTCAGTTTTACGCGATGCTACTGATATGGAAGTAAACTCTAATCATTTTTCCTTTTATAAATATTATAAATATATTATATTTTATACTAGATGGCAGTTTTAAAACTATATTTAGAAACATAGTTAGTTATATTTAGACTATATTTAGAAATACAGTTCGCGAGCCTGCCTCGTGATATTCAGTTTGGTCCAAAATCCCCATCACGAGTCAGGCTCGTGAAAATACGCGAAGGTGTTAATGTCTCCTGTTCAAAGTTATTTATTTATTTACGTTGTTTAAATTTTCAAAGAATCAATTTTCTTTAGAATAAAACAAATTTAAATTTTAAAAAATTAGTATCGCTGAACACCGGTGACCACCATGGCTCCACTGAGGAGATGAGCTCCGATTACGATGACTGTTGACCACCGTGGCAGTCAAGGTGTTAAGACGTATCGCCTAATAGTCTCGCGTTTTACTCGTTCCCTGTGAAATGCAACTAGAAATATTCGCTACTAGTGGAA
Source organism: Eufriesea mexicana (assembly GCF_001483705.2). Lineage (NCBI taxonomy): Eukaryota > Metazoa > Arthropoda > Insecta > Hymenoptera > Apidae > Eufriesea > Eufriesea mexicana. Next base: position 443,104 of record NW_016909254.1, on the reverse strand, counting down.
AGAGGAAATTGGAAGAAATTAAACGATGCATTTAATTACGATCGGTGTAAACATCTCTGCTTGCATCGCGATGAAGTCTCGGCTCTCGATCTCGTCGCAATAAAACCCTAGTTACCCGTCTGGCTGCGGGTCCGCGTTATTATAACCAGCCTGGCGATTAATCATCGAGCACGAGCTTCCCATTGTCCTGACACGGGTGTTGCATTGTGCGCCCGGAGCCAGCAGCTGACTTACGTGGGACAACGGAATATAACTATCACGGCGTTGTCCATCGGATTCTTATCGGTGACTAATCTGTACTCCAATGTATCTATCTTTCTACCGTTTAAACGATCGCGCCACACCGCTAATTCCCTGCTCGATGCGCCGCTGACGCAACCGCAACCGTTTAATTCGTGCTCCTGACCACGATTATCCTCGGAAATTAGCCTGTCACACGAGCCACTGCGTCCGCAGCGACTCGGTCTTTAGCAAATGGAAGAACTCGGTATTCATTAGCGCAGCAAAGTGCTTAAACGCGTTCGTATCTGGTAATTTCATTCGGAGTAAATGGGAAAAGTAAAACGGAAAACCCCGAACAATATCGTTAGCCTAGAATTTTTCCATTAGATGGCTGAGAGCTTCGAAATTCGAGACATAAAAGAAACTAAGGAGTTACATTCAAAGACGTTCCTCCCCATCACCGGTCTTCGACGATCGTTCAACTCGGCGAATTTAATTAGCCGGTAATTAAATTCCAGCGAACGCGAAAGTGAAATTCAGCTGCGAGATCCTCGTCAACAGGCCGTGCACTTTAGCCTGTTCGTGATCCTCGGCTACGACGCTCGAGGACCTCTGAAGCACCTTGTCCTCGCAGCAGGGATTGCAATCGATATCGTCTTACGATAGCGCGATAGTAAGCTCGTGCAAATTGAATGCACAGTTAGTCAAAGATAATTCGAGGTCCAGTTGCAGCGTGCACGGGAATGTAATTAAAAGAGGCTTCGCGGCCTGCTGCGGGACATGTCTGTGCAGCGAAATAAGTACAAATGAATAGGCTCCTTTGTACCCTGCGCGGAGGAAGAATCCGCGGTGAAAGAGACGGTATTACGAGGATCGGGGGAGGAGGCAATTTTTCAGTTTCATCCCGAGTTCGATGCTTGCCGGCGCATTAAAAGGATCTCTTTAAAAGGAACGCGTGCACGAATATTATTCGCCCGTTTGATTAATGATAGACGCGCGTATCAGCGTCTCGGTATCTCAGCGACGGGATCACAATTCGACCTAGCCGCGAGTAGGTTTAATCAAGCTTTTCATTACGCGCGCCATAGCGAGCGCAGCGGCGCTTGATAGATCGCTCGGACGTCGAAGGTGATGCGATCTTTTGGTCGCCGCTATCGGCTATGAAACGTGAGTCAGTCGAATCCTCGGTACTCGCATGTAAATTCGAATCGAACGGATCGAGCCTGGTCCCATCCCGAATGAAAATAGCGCGAAGAAGGTGTCAGCCTGTTCGTCCACGATCCATCGTCCCGCGAAGAGAATAACGCGAATAATCTTTGGCCACTTGCCGCAGTTCGGAAATCACGCATTCTACTACGTGTCCGTGGATAATGATCGATGAGGAAGAAGGAAAGATTTTTCTACTTCTCCCTGGTCACCGAGCAGTGCTAGCTTCTGTAACACTCGGGTTTCGCTGCCCCGGTTCGAAAGTTAGTTTTTGATGGATGGAAGCTTAGCCTGAAACTCGGGTTCCCAGCGAGTTGCCTGAAAATTAAGAGTTTTGACAGAGTGTTGTCAAAGGCAACCGGAGAAAGTTGCGTTAACGAAACGGTGGATCGTGGAAGACTGGAGTATCATTTTCTATTAAGCGGTACTCGAACCGCTGATTAAATTCGTGGCTCACCTGGCGAGCGCGTGAAAGCGGTAATTATCGATTTATCGAAGTTTAACCGGAATCACCGAGATAGAGACCGTTGGGATTTTCGCCGAGAAAGGAAACGCGCGTGCATAGAGACATCGGAAGTGAACGCGATGCAAAAGGTCCGTGGGGTTCCATAACTCGCGCGACGCGATAAATATCCTTTTCAGGACTCGCAGAGAGACGTGGTATTAAAATCAGCGACACCAGTTACACGTGAATTTCATGTTTCCACGTTAGCAGCGCGATACGTAAGGTCCTCGTTACAACGCCAGCCGGCAGCTAGACACTATATCATCATTAACTGGGCAAGTTCTCCTCTAGCCACGTTATTATCGCTTACATAACCTTTTTAACTATTCCAAATCGCTTCCATTACGGCGGCACGGTGTCGTGAAACCGTGGCAACACCGATCGGTAAACGCGTCCATGAGATTAGCAGGAGCGAACGGGTAGAAAAGTCGAACAAGTGTCGTACAAACTGAACAGGTTTCTAAACCGGTGATCGAGGTTAATTGACCCTTGTCTACGGCGAAGATCAGCCCATAAATTAGAGGCATCACTTTCTATGGCCAGTCGTAGGCAACGCGCCGCTCGGAATAATGGGAAAAGGCTAACAGTTGCTTCGATTTTTCCTTTCCACGTCGTTTATCCAGAACATTCGGCACTTGTCCTGTCAGCGTTATAACCGCTTCATTATCGACCACTTTGTGTACCCACCGTGGTCGATTTCAGCTTTACCACGCCACCTAATTCAAACGAATTAGTTCCATTCCTCGAGTTCGGATTTATCGACGACGGTAGCCGAGCAGACGAGCCCTGATCCCGGCGACCGAGAGCCCCCCGCTTTTCACGGGGCGCCAGCAGAGTAGGGGTTCGAATAGCTAGGAAGCAACGTCTAGCGTTGTTACCGCGTTATTATTTCTTCGGCGTTCACGCCACGATCCGTATTCGATTGTGATTTCGTTAGCTGACATTTCAGTTCGATGCTCCAGCCTGGCGCTGTTATTAAGTTGCGAGACGCACCGTTTCTTTGGCCGGTATTAGTATCGTCCTCGGACGGTTGCTGTAACATAATCGAGCGAAACGAGCCTGGAAGGAATCGTAATGCCGTCGACTATTACAACGTACACGTTTTCCTTTCGTTTAAATGCCGTTGTTTCGCGTCAGCCGATGAAAGATTCGTTCTGCTCCTTGCTTTCCGCGATTCCGTTCTTCCCGTTGATGGGAAATTTGCATTCGAAACGCAGCCGAGAATAATCGACTGGAAATCGACGGTGGGGATTAAACTCGGTCGTTTCTCCTGCACCTGACAGGCAATTCTTGCCATTAAACACCGAGTGTTTCGTAACTTTTGAATAAAGATGTCTCTATATATCTTAACGCGTCAACCCTTTGCGGACGAGCGCCGCATATATGCGTTTGGTGAAAATGGCGAATTGGCGTTACTATGGCCGAGAAAAATATATGCGGCCCTAGGATCACACGTCCCAAAGTTAAGTGGTGGGCCGTTTTATTTCCCTATTGCCAGCTATGAAGGAAAATCACGTTTAAGTAGAAATGAGCGCTGGTAGTTTTAATGACTATGACGGCAGCGTTTACTGAAAACCGCTCCGTCCGCAAAGGGTTAAACGCCTCGTAGGTCCCTAGACTTTCCGTTCAGGCCTCGTCGGTCCTTGAGTACTTGGAAGGGCCCGTTTGACGGAAAACTGTGGCGTGAAGGGAACGACACGCAAAACCGGCGTGGCGTTTAACGCGTCAACAGAAAATTTTTAATTCCCCTTTCTAATATTCGAGTACTCGTTTCGAGAATACGCTCTCAACGGATTGGCCAGTCCTAACTGTTCGACTTGCCAATTTTATAGCGCCAGAAACGAGCCTTCGATGTCGCGTATAGTCGAACAAGCGTCGCTCTCGTCGTATTACTCTAACCGTGTCTGGTCTCTGCTTTCTGCCAACAGGAAGAGATCGGTGAAATTATCGAGTCAGCGCCGACGACTCCCCTGATCGTCGCAGACGAGCCAAAGTATCCGACGGAGCCAACGCCGGTGCAGCAGGCCAGCTACGCGAGCGAGCTGTGCAACGCGAAATCCTTGTCCGCGAAAAGCTGCGGGTTCAGACGACAGAACTCCGCAGGCAGGAGCAGCAACGCCGCGGAGGACATAGGCGATTGGTCGAACAGCATCCTGGCGGAGTTCAACACGATCATCGCGAACGAGATCGACGAGCTGACGAAAGAGCTCGAGCGGAAGAGGAAGAAGGAAGAGCGAAGGATCGTGCAGTACAAGGAGCTGCTGAACGAGTTCGGCATATCGGACAGCGAGAGTTCCGCTGGAAGCTCGTGCGAGGCGAGCACCGATCGATCATCGTCCCGGCCGAACAAGGAGAACCGTGATCGACGAAATGGAAAGTTGTTCAGCGACGAGACAGGCTATCGCTTCCTGTTGAGCTCGGACTACGACGAGCCGCGGGACCGGGTCGTTTCCGCGGAAAACGAGCGGAGAAAGAGCGGAAGCCTGCCGGAGGACCTGCAGCGCGTGTTCGTCGCACGCGGAAGATACCCTGAACTCGGGGATGTCCTGAACTCGGACTACGACGAGCCGAATAATTCGCCAGCGATGAGCTTCGTGGACGACCACGGGCAGATCGATCGGAACACTTCTAGTCTACCGTCGAAACTGGATCGCGGACACGTGCAGAAATATGAGGAGGGTTCGCGCGCCAAGTACCTCGGAAACAGTTACGACCAACCAAAGAAACACGTAGAGATAAGTTCGAAGACCAATGAAGACGTGGACGAGAAGAGGGCGACCGGGCCTTCGCGGATCGGTCCGGGCAGCCGGCTCGGCATCGACGCGGATAAAACGATCGACGATTCGAACGCGAAATTACCACCGAGACAACGCTCGGACGCCCACAGGAAGAGCAGTCTTCCGGTGAATTTGGCGATCCAGAAACGAAGGAGGACGCCCAGGTTGGCGAGGATCCGACGCGCCGACGAGCAGAACGCGATGGATCCCGAGTACGACCTGGACGAGGATAAAATTCCAGTTGGGCCCAGGTCGTTGGACGGTAACGGGCCTAAATCGGCACCGGTCACGCCAACGGAGGAGAAGAAGTCCCCGTTCTCCAAGTTCCTCTGGAAGAAACACACGCCGGTCTTCCACGAGAACACGGAGGACGTGGTCCTCGTCAGAGTGTCCTCGTTGCCCGATCAAGACTTCCTTCAGTTGGACAACGATACGGATGGACGATCGAAGAACGGTCGGAGCGACTCGAAGGATAGCCTCTCGAAGAAGAGGGCCGTGTCGCCTTTGACTCTGCGCTCGGATATATCGGCGAAACGATTATCCGAGTCCGACAAGGACGTGAGACAGGTCAGTCCGGTGGATTTGAAAAAGTTCTCGCTTTCGAGGTCCAGGGGGAACGACGTGGGTGTGAACTGCGATCTTCCGGAAGACGACAACGCTGGCTCCATCGGCAGCGTGGACAGCGGGAAGTTCGATCGGGTGGAGAACGTGGACGTGAAGAAAATACTGGACGAGCAGAATTCCAGATCCGGTTCGGTGAGTATTTATGAGTTTTCTTTCTTATCTTCCCGAGCATTCGTTTCCAATATTACGAGCTACCATGTGCGTCCGATCTATTTTCCTTTTCTCCCCGCGGACCCACTGCCTGGGTATTTTAATTCCCATGGTGAACAGTCTCGATATACTTTCGAAACGCGATTTATTTCCCGCGACTTCGTGTCTAAGCGCACTTACTCAATTGGACTCGAAGGTGTTTCTCACTTCGTTGCACTCCGAGGTGTATTAAGAAATATACACACGGATATATCACTTACGCGTTTACGAAACCGTGATTCATAGTGGAAATTATTACCAAGCTTCGATATTGTATCGTCTCGTGGAAATTCGCAGTAGAAGAATGCTACTCGGTGAGCGAGTATAACGCGGTTCTGAATATCGGAAATAGGAACCTGTTATTCGAGCCTGTTATCCGAGGATACCCCGTGTTTACGAAGTTTGACACGAAAGCTTCTTCCGAAAGAATATCTTCAGCGGGTTTCGATTAAATTTATTTTCCCTGTAAGCACCGGTTGCAGAAAGCGGATGATAGCACGTTACCGGTAACGAGATCGGATCTGTACTTCGAGTAACGAAGTGAAATACTTTCAGCTACCGATTTCTCTTCAATCCCTGTTATCGAAGATCCGAAACGGCTCTGGTTCGTGCTGCCCCAACAGCCCGCCGATGGATTCGCTTACTTGTTCCGACATGGCGACGCAAACTTCGCCAGCTATTTCCAGGAGTTCCAGCTTCACGTGGGTCAGCGATTGCGACTCTCCACGAGGTAACTCTCACGTCTATTACACCGTTCTTCTCCCCCGTCTCGAATCCGTCGTCGCTTTGACTTTTGCTTCTGTTCCTGCTTCCGTTTATAGTCGGTCTAGCGAAACGGGGCTAAATGATTCCGAATTCTCGTTTCGCGGTTTATCTATTATACTATTACTATTATATTATCCATGTAGTCGATATTAGAACACGGTATCACGAATAGTCACGAATAGTCACGAATAGTCACGAATAGTCACGAATAGTCACGGATAGTCACGGTCACGAATAGTCACGAATAGTCACGAATAGTCACGAATAGTCACGAATAGTCACGAATAGTCACGGACAGTCACGGATAGTCACTGATAGTCAGGAATACTTATGAATAGTCACGAATAGTCACGGATAGTCACTGATAGTCACGAATACTTACGAATAGTCGCGAATAATCGCGAATATTTTCAAATTAGAATTTTATCTAACAATTCTCTGATTAATCGACACGCGATAACGCGAAAAATTCCAAAAATGCAGAAAAATTCGAAACGTTTCCATTCCTAGAGCAGAATTCCACGGAAACGACGTTCGTCTCTTAGCTTCCATCCTCGGTTTCCGTCGCGCCGGACTCGCGGAAGTAATAGAAAACTGCGAGCGCGATAGTCGGACACGAGCGTATTATTCTCGTCTGTAAATGAATGTTCGCAGCGGAATCGCAGATGGATTCGCAGTCGTTGCAAGACGAGAGCACGTTGGACCCTGCCTCGCCGCAAGACACCGTGGACGACGACAATAGATCGTCGTCGTCGTCGCAGGATCTTCTGCAGAGCATGGACGAGATTTCCTCCGGAAGCCTGTCGCCGGATACGACCGACAGAGCATCTCCGCTCGAGAGCGGCATAGGCACAGCCAGTCCTCCTAGAAGCACCGATCGACGGATAGTTAAGCGTAAGTCGATTATGGTTTCTTCAAACGGAATTACGCGTTGCCTACTACCCTCGACAACGTCGTTCTTTAACGCTTAACCGTGCAATTTGGAATGTTTTATGGCGGAGATTGCGCTGTGAAAGAATCAGTCGGAGGTTTTACTCGCTTGGAGATACTCATGCTGGGTGACGGATCTTTGAGGGGAATTAATGCGTTTGTGAAATAATAAAAGCATTTTCTTTTTGAAATTTTTAGCCTCGAGTGGTCTTCTAGTGGGCTTGAAGTGCGTCTGCTTGTTTGCTTCTGCGTTTACATATTGTTTAAAAAATTGGTACGCATTGGGAAATTAATTGTACATATTTCTAACCTTGGCTACCTTCTGCATCCTTAATCCTTGATCATTGATTCATATCGACGAGGTCTAACCGACTCACATTTATCACATCCACTCGTGTAATCGATATCTTTTTATTAACTCGTGTAAGGTGTGTCTGTTTCTATGTAACAATTAACGCGATGCCGATTTTTGAAGTATAGAACTTATACGAATAATCCCCCTTAATCTCACCCTAATACACTCGATTTCCTTGCGAATGTCTGGACACTGGGTGTCAGTAATTAAGGGCTAACGACGATAATAAAAATACTGGATTCTAATCACGAAAGGATCTAATTTTAATCGAGCTCCATCCATCGCATTCTCCTCGTCCAACGTCGCTCGAGATAATCCCAATCTGTATACCTCTGCTGACACAATCGCAAGAGCAGCTGGAATACCATCCTAGACATCCGAGTACCCATTCTGTCGGACATCTCAATCATAAATTAAGCTATCCCCGGGTGATCGACGCATCCTTCAGTCCCGATCCTCGCGAGCCCGAGCACTCTCGAACCTTCATTGCATCACCAAAGAGACATCTTCTCGTCGTAGCCCCGTCCTCCAGCAAGTGTCATCGCAAAGAGACCTGGGAGAGGATCCGGCGACGGCCTTCGAAGCTGAACTCGCGGAGCGACAAGCACTCGCAGGACGTTTGGATCAAACGCGAGAGCGTGCACACGCAGACGAAGGAAAACGACGATCAGTACTCGCAGGACGCGGTGGACAGCAGCAGCGGCCTCGACGACACCCTGCCGAGGATCAAGCCACCTCGGCCGACCAATCTGCCTCTGTGTGAGTTTCATTAACGTGCAACGACGCGTGGACGCGCTAATCGCGCCTCTAAACACGTCGCGCGTTCAAGGGACATGCAAATTGCGCGGCTCGAATGCCGCTCGTTTTCCAGGGGACAATATTCCGCAAGCTCAAACACCGCTTTTGTCCTGTCCGTTTGCCAAGCAATTAACCGTACCACGCCGTTTCGTCGCGAGGAAAAACCCTTTACCGAGCCAGAAAAGGTTTTTCGATGGTAATCCGCGTTACCCTCGAGCGGATGCAAATAGGCAGAGCGGACGAGTGTGTATCGCAGCGTGAGATGAGTGTAATGGAGGAGAGATGAGAGACAGAGAAGGTCTATGTGTGGCTCGAACGTGAAGGTTTCTTAATAATTTTCTCGAGTTATACGAATCGTATTTTTCTACTCGAACCACGATGAGCTCTTCGGGTTGTAATAAACTGTGCGTTTGTACGATGTTTGTACAAGGAATAGTGGTAATTGATAATAGGATGCGTGGAGAACAGAGGAAACCATTGATGTAGAAATTAGCGTATTTATTATACAAATATTGTAATATTATTTATATAATATCTATTGTCCATTCTACGCTGCTTTAGTCACAAATTATTCACAGCGTATTGGAAATATCATCGTGTAGATAATACCAGCCGGATCTCGGTTTTATCAATTCCGTTGTATCATCTCTCCTTTGTTTCATATTACTCGAAATCACAGGAGTATATCAAACATTCGAACGATGCGATTAATCCTTCCTCTGATTCTTTGTCGCCAATTCTTGATCGCCAATTCAAGATCGGTGAAGTGTTCGAAGTAATGACGTTCCGAGTGTGCATAGATTACTCGATACAACTGCCTAATTCTGATCTCTTGATCACCAGGTCTGTCCACCACGGCGAGTAGTTCGTTAAGCTCTGGAGAACTGTTGGAGACGCCTCCGAGGGCACCGTCCTCGCCGTCCGCGGCGAGCCTTCAACTGAAACCGGAACCCCTGAGCGCGGAGATGGGCGGAAAGAGCAGCAGCGCACCCCTGTTGGAGAACAACGACGCGGCGAAGACGAACGGGAAGGTGCCGGTGAGTTGTTAATTTCGTTATACATTTATCGAAATTTTCAGCCGATCCCTTAGCCAACCACCAGCGCGATTGACAGTCCACTCTCTGTCACACGGAACCAGCCGACTCTCGCGTAACGTTCTCGACCACGAATTCTCCATCGAAACGAAAATAAGCTGGTCGGAACGTTCTCTCTGTTCGATCGAAACGGCGCGATCGATCAGCGCGAACGTATCGATGATAAATCACCGCTCTCGACTGGATAGACTGACAACTGTCGAGGTTCGTGCGAGGCGGCAGCGTGTCCTGCTCGAGATATTTCTTTAAATATCGATAACAAGCCCGTGCACGAGTCCGTGAGCAGGAGACGCAAGTTCGGGGACTTAGCCGGGGGAGTATCGTCCTAGGTTCAATAGGGAGCATTAATCACGTGGCAGCAAAGCGTGTATGGCATTTGGCATCGAGATTACCAAGCGGAGATACGTTGCCCGGACTGTTACTCCGTTCGGTGATCCGCGCTTATGGGCCACCATTAGTCTCTGCCCACGTGAAGCGTGTACGTTGCGTGGCATTGACCATCGCGAACACGGTATTTGTATTTTACTCTTGGTTGTAGCGCCGCGTGTGCAGTCCGTGTGGGCCGACGGAGGCCATCGTAAGATTGACACTTTGTTGGCACGATGAACCTTAATTTCCCTTTCATGACAGGTATCTCCACCTGCTACGAGGCAAGGCGACTCGAATATCTTGCAAATTAACCGATTCGCGCTGAATCGAATCGCTCGAGCCAGCCGCGCTCTCGCTGTCATTTTCTTCGCGCTTCTTTTGCTCTTTGCTCTTGTCCCTTCTGCGTTTACGACCTTCCTTCCATTGTATTCTTATTTCCTTCTCACTTTCCACTGCTTCGAAACTTTACGCGTTCTGTATTTCGAATGGGATCGGTGTCTTATACCTAACGAAAATATTTCACGTCTTTAAATTAACCTCTTCGTCTACAACATAGCTCGAGAATCATAGCGCGGAAGTCGGGCCAAACATGGTATAAGAGGCGGGGCTTGTAGGATAAGCCGAAAGGTAAACATTGCCAGGTTCGGACAGGCTCGTGGTTAATATTCGCGGATGTTTTCCGTCTCAGTCGTGTGTTATTCTTCAAAGTGTTTGGACCCAGTGACTCGACGCGTGACCGACCTCATCGTCGATCATGGCACGACCACTGGAACTTCGATCGCAAGGTAAGGCGTCAACTCGCTTAATTTAAGCAGAAAAATTCTCAAACCAGTCAATTTAATTCGTAATTCCACTGGAGATAGAGGAACTATTCCAGACAAGATAAACTTCGTAACAGCAATGACATTTAAACGAACGCAATGGCGATAAATTCATTCCGACCTCAGCTGAAAAAATCCTATCTCGAAACTTGGAATGTTTCTATTAACCTTTCCAAGAGTACAACCTACTTCGACAATTAAAACTATCTTCGAAGACGTCAAAGTATCCTTCTGTGCAACCTGGGATAATGGAATATAGATTTTTCCCTGTTGGCAAGTTGGCGAAAGATCCCGGGGTTCACGGGAATCTCGTTTGACGAAGTGGCTCTCGAGCCGGAAGTCAGGCAAATTACAATTAGAAGTTCGGAACTGGAAGTTCCTCGCGGGCATTAAAAGAGGAAGGCATCGAACGAGATTAGCGTTCGCGATGGGGCGGTTATCAGGCAGGATCGATGTTACCGATGCTTGTCGCAAAATTGAAACTTTGTCAGCCGGATGGGGATGTTGGATTTTCTTGCTCGCAGCGGGGATCCTCTGCTCGATATCTCGATAGCGGATCGGATTTTCCGTGATGGCGCCGCGGTACGCGCACGCACGATGATTGTACAATTGATATTTCGTGTGCACGACGAGCTTAATTCTCTTCACGACGGGTAGCTCCACCTACTTCGCGGATCAACCGTGTATCTCGCGAGCCAGTCGTCGATTACCGATAACTCGACGATAGCGCTTCCTTATTTTCTTCGTGTCTGGCGAAATTCTTATCCCAGCTGTCCGGCTTTAATCTTCCGGCATTGTAATCGAACCGATTGAGTCGTCTTTTTACACCGATGTCGATATCTCGTTGTACACACGTGCTCGTTCTTGATCGATGATTCCTGTGCTCTCCAGACAGGCTTGCAGCGTTTCCGCGGGATTTTAACCTGTTATATTTAGCCAGTTCTCGCTCCACGTGTTCCCTCTTTGTGACAATCGATTTCAACCACGTCGATAATTTTGATTATCGAACGAGGCAATCACTTTTTTACCGAATTACCAATGAAACGGTTGAATTGAAAAATGTTTAAACGAGCGGATGCAATTTACGTTCGAAACCGAGGCGAACGTGCAGGCAAAGAGAGGGATCGATAGCTGTTGGAACTGGTCGCTAATTTTAGACTCTTCGTCGACCATTTTCACAGTCAATTAGTCCATTGCAGTTTCTGTAGTCTCTTTTTACACCTGGGATTAATCGTACTTTGTTGCTCATGGATCGTCTCGGTTCTATTTTCCCTGGATGAAAAAGCTAACCTCCCTTCTTGCTACCCTTGCGCAATTTTCACCTCGACTCTCTCTCAGATCCGTCATATTCGATTTTACAGAGTCTCGTAATTATTTCCAAAAAATTTGCTTTTAACTTTCATTTTTGGGGGTTGATTTCGCCCCTTCGACAGGAGCGCTTCTCGATAAAATAAAATACCAGTCAAATATTTTTTTGACAACTGTCTCTCGCATAAATTTTATCAAAATTAGCGAGTTTCGTTCGAATATTGTCCCTTGTTAGCCGGCCACGAATTTTATTTAACCTTTGCTCGAGTTGCTTCCAAATTCTTCTGGATCTATATCCTAGTCTGACCTTCTATAATATTTCGTAATAATATTATTTTACGACGAGGCATGTTTAAAATCCATCAAGCAGAGCGACGATTGTTCGTCGTTCCTCATCGACGAACTACTTTTCGTCACGTGAAAAAGCGGTAGGCAAGAGTGTCCCGAGGGACGCGATAAATCCTCGTTCGTTGACGCTGTATGGGCAAATGGCGTGAGAGGACGCTATATTTATCCCGGAGGACCCTCCCCGACATCGTTGATCCCTCGCGGTCGCCCTCGATCGCGCGATCGCTCGTCGCGAGATCCTCGCGGGATCGTTTCGCGCGAAAATTTCCGCGGAGCGTTCGCGTATTGAGTAACAGGCGGTCGTGATTTATGGTCATTTGGTCGTCGGTTGGTAACGCTTTTAACCTCGCAACGTCGACGGTGGATGTCCGGTGTACGTAAATTGCTCAAGGTCAGCCTGGGTGCTTTGATGCTAAAAACGACCCTCCGTGCCGATGCACAACCGCGCCAGCCGATATTCCGTGTTTACCTCGAACCATTTTTTGCCCCCTAACCGCACGCGAGAAAATAACATTCGAATTTTTATACACGGAATCTGCACCTTCAATTTCCCCTCGCTGATCCGGCTGACATTTTCCACGAGTTTCGATAACGTCATCGTAGTGCCGTTTAAACTTTTCCTTCGTTGCGACATTTAATGCGTAGAAAATGGCAGATCAACTCGGTATTCCCAAATCGATTACACATCGCGTCGAATCGAAGAAGTTATGCTATTTGTTCTAGTAGCAAATCTGTTATCATTTTTCCTTTATCTACTCGATATTCCCAAGTTGCTGATACATCAGCAAGAAGCCAAGAAGCTTCTTAAATTCTCCCTTTCGAGTTATGCTGTTTATTCTAATAGCAAATGTATTATTATTTTTTCCTTGATCCACTCGATATTTCTTAATCGATTACACATCACGTTGAAGGAAAGAAGTTTCTTATATGCTCCCGTTCGAGTTGTGCCATTTATTCTAGTAGCAAATTTATTATCAATTTTTCCTTGATCTACTCGATATTTCCAAGTCTCTGATACATCTCGTCAAACCAAAGAAGAAGCTTCTTAAGTTTTACTAATCGAATTATGCTATTTATTCTACTACCAAATTTATTATAATTTTTTCCTTGATCTACTCAATATTCCCAAGTCCATGATACATCTCGTCAAACTAAAGAAGAAGCTTCTTAAATTTTCCTGATCGAATTATGCTATTTATTCTACTACCAAATTTATTATAATTTTTTCCTTGATCTACTCAATATTCCTAAGTCCATGATACATCTCGTCAAACCAAAGAAGAAGCTTCTTAAATTTTCCTGATCGAATTGTGCTATTTATTCTAATACCAAATGTATTATCATTTTTTCCATGATTTTCCCGATATTTCCAAGTCTCTGATACATCTCGTCAAACCAAAGAAGAAGCTTCTTAATTTTCCTGATCGAATTATGCTATTTATTCTACTACCAAATTTATTATAATTTTTTCCTTGATCTACTCAATATTCCCAAAACCATGATACATCTCGTCAAACCAAAGAAAAAGCTTCTTAAATTTTCCTGATCGAATTATGCTATTTATTCTACTACCAAATTTATTATAATTTTTTCCTTGATCTTCTCGATATTTCCAAATCGATTATACATTGCGCCAAATCAAAGAAGAAGCTTCTTAATTTCTCCTTTTTGAGGCATGCTATTTATTCTAATAGCGAGTGTATTATTATTTTTTCCAAATCGATTATACATCACGTCGAAAGAAAGAAGCTTCTTAGGTTCTCCCATTCGAGTTACGCAATTTATTCTAATAGCAAATCTATTATCATTTTTTCCTTGATCTACTCGATATTCCCAAGTAGCTGATACATCGCGCCAAACCAAAGAAGAAGCTTCCTCCATTCCCCTGTCCGAGTTACGCTATTTATTCCTTTATTTACCAAAGCTATTATCAATCTTTCCGTTCTTTTTTTCGGTATCAGGAACGCGTGGTAGCGCGTTAAAAGGAACCCGGGGAGATTAAAATAGCAGGATCGAAGACGATGATACCTTAAATATTAGTCTAAATTTAATCCTCACCGAAGCACTTGGAAAAACAGACGCGGAGCTTTCAGCTTTCGGGCTACAATTAATTCTCTATGAGTTGACCTATTTCCACGACACGCTTTTCAGATCTCTCCAGACCTCTCCATCCCCAGACCGCATATTTTCCTAAGAGTAATTCGAAAAAATCCGACGCGTGCTCGAAAAATACTCTTCTCGATATCTCGCGGGACGTTGAGGAACGCGTTCACCACGATGATCCGCGGATAACAATCGTCGCGGATTATTAATTTCGCGAAACAGTTGGCACCGGTGGATCAGACGGAATAAACCTGTGCTACCCGCGAGTATGATAACAAATCACGACGAGTTTATGAATTCGCGGCTAGTCTGGAGCTAGCGCTATCGCTCGGTGCAAAATCACGCGATATTTGCAACAACCAGCTGAGCGTAATTCACTCGCAATTTATCGATCTGCTCGCGGCTCGCCACATTCGGTGTCTATAAATCACCTGTGTATCCCATTGTTACGTTATGGAGTACTAACTGTTAATCGGTACGGCCTGCTTTAAAAATGATATTTTAGCCGGGGCAATATTTTCGGCCCTTCGAGGATGAACGTTATTTATAGTCCCAGTCCGGGTTGCATCTTTTCATAAATTTCGAGTTGCAAGCATCATGGTAAAGTGTAAATCATTATTTTTCTTCTGCTGCTCGGAATCCGTAAGTTATATCGCTGAAACGAAAAGCGCTCGCTCGGCATTGCAGAGAGGCTCGAGATCTACTCTTGCAGCAATTTACGACTGGTCAACACTGACAAGAGTCATGCATAAGTAGCAATGATAGCGGGTGCATAAATTTCTCCGCGAAATATAAAATCTGATCCAAGTTTCCGCGCCATTTAGGACAGGTAGATTATCTTCATTGCCTCAAAAAATGGGCGATATTCCAGAATTTTTTTCACCGGTAATTAGTTGAAGAAAAATTCCGGTATTTTTTCCTCAAATCGGTTCATCTCTTAGGTTCATCGTAGAATTTTTCCAATACGAAAGATTCCAAAATGGCGGAGATATTCGTTTGACCCTGCGAGGTCGACGGAAAATTACTATCTTCTATTACTAACTGTGTATTCAGTCGATGACGTTCGTCTCTGATTGTTCCAGCAGAAAATCTCGTCAAGAGAGTGCAGGAGAGGAGAGGGGACAGAGAGAATTCGAGAAGAAAGGTTTATCGAGTGGTTTTCGGTAGAGTTCCGTCGTTGAATGCGTATTATCAATGAAGTGTCGATACACGAGGTGGCAGTTTGCGCACGAGTGAACATCATTGCCTTGGTAAACATACGTTTGCGCGATACACACGTACGAGGGATCGGCGTGTTGGTGGTGGCGAGTGATCAAAGCTAATGGGGCAGCCAGCCATGTCGGCGTATTAATCGGTTGGCATCTCTCATAGCTCTAATAACCATCGTGTGTGGGTTGTGTGCGCAAAAGGCCCTTAGGTACAGAAGAACTTCCGCCGGCAGCGAAAAAATCATTGCACCTGTGATGTAGCTGATGAAGCTTCGCGTTGGTCGCAGGAATAGCAGTGTACCTTATCTTTCTCTTCGATACGGGACGGTTCTAATCGTAAGATGAGTAATCCGTTACTAATAAACTATTGCTATACGGAGTTTTTGTTAATAAACAGTTTTTGTTAATAAATCTTAAATTTTTAATTAAAAATTTCGCACTCAACTTTGTCACTTTGCTCGCTTGCCTTTGCAGTTCGTCCTTTAATATTGGTATAATCAATTTTGTATCTTTTCGCGATTTTTAAAATTTCTCTTATTTTATTTCTTCGTTTAACTCTTCGTCATTTGACCAGTCATTGTAGGTTTCTTGTAAGTTTTTTGTTAAAATGTTCGCGCTTTTTGAACGATGACTATGTGAATCTAATGCGAATTGCATATATATTCGCAACTCAACGAGAATTTTACGTCGAGTACATATCAGTCACGATAAAACATAGATGAAAGTCATCGTTGACAGTTCGGGTTGTTCGAGAGGTTATCGAGGTCGTGTTACTGACACTGAGCGTTAGTTACAGATCGTGTAATGTCCTTCAGGTCGTGTCACTGACATTCAAAGTCAGTGGCGCGTTACAGGGTGTCATGGAAGTGATGTTATTGACACTCGGCGTCAGTCAAGGGTTACAGAGCGTCATCTAGGTCGTGTCATTAACATTCCGAGCTATTCGAAGGTCACGGGGTGTCATCGAATTCTTATTATCGACACTCGATATCAGACGAAGGTCGTGGAACGCAACCGTGGTCGTGTCATTGACATTCGAAGTCATTCGAGGTTCACAGAGTAATTACAGAATCGCATAATTGCACGAATAACGAGACAGTCGATTCCTTTCGTCGGTGCGATTTTTCCAATGCATATTTCCAATTTCGCAGTCGTAATCGCGCATTGTCAGACACGTGCGAGTATTTGCATGACCGAATTCTCGCAATTGTACCAAGGATAAGTCGCCTTGGCAGTTTTATCCGTTCCAAGATCAAGCTGACCAAGAGAGAACGGAAAGAAATGTTTATCGAGAAAAGCCAGTAAAGATTTTACGATTTCGTTCGAGGTTGAAGTCTGGAAACAAAGGTAAACCTCGACACCTATAACGCGATTTTTACCGCCGTATTCCATCGACTCTACAAAATTTCGTAATTACGTATGTTCCTTTGTGATAGAATTTGGGACGACAGTGGAGTTAAAAGAAAGGAATATTTATTATAAAAGGAAGCACTTTGAT
Source organism: Eufriesea mexicana (assembly GCF_001483705.2). Taxonomy (NCBI): domain Eukaryota; kingdom Metazoa; phylum Arthropoda; class Insecta; order Hymenoptera; family Apidae; genus Eufriesea; species Eufriesea mexicana. The sequence continues at coordinate 425,984 of NW_016909254.1, read as the reverse complement.
AATAGGTAACTCGATCAGTGTGTGCACTTAAACGATTCCATAGAGAGTGAGTCGCTTGAATAAAAGAATTCGGGAGGTGACTAACCGACAGGCACACAATCATACATCAGTACGTGATCAAAAAGCATTTTAACCCTTTGCACTCGACGATTTTTCGGCTAAAGATGAGTAGGAGTTTAAAGATTTTCTGCTATAAAGTTAACGATACTTCTTTCAGCGGTAAATGAGAAATTGTATAATAATTAACGGGTAGAACTATTTCATTTCTTTATCTTGCATACCGTTATATTATCTTAAATTTGATATGTTAATTAACATCGATCTTCGAAATTTTATCAAATGGCGACTGAAGGGAGCCTCTCGAGTGCAAAGGGTTAACATCGAGGTTACATGTAAGATGTCTCGATTCGTGTCTTCAGGATTCCAACACTTCATTCTCATTATACCACCTTAATCCGTACCAATTATATACGGTACATTTAGATAGATCCAATTAGTTTAGATCACGAATTTAGATCGCGGATTGATCATTTTAATATACTCGCGTTATTTTGATAAAAGAAAATGAACAGTATGAACAGTACAGCTAAAGTGATAATTTGAATACGGCAGAGTTGAAGTTTCCTTTAATCTCGATACGATATATTACACGCAATGTAGCAGCGATAAAGAAACATACAAGTAGAACATCCATATCTGATTTCTATTTGCAACTTCATCTTATCACTCAAACGTCGCAACGGAGTTATAAGTAAATTAGGTTATCAAACTTCTGCACCGTCCTTTTTCGTTTCCCATATTTATCCAGAGATGCAAGTATTCCGAGTTGCTTACGCGGTGTTGAAAAATCGCTTAAAAATCGACGCGAGTAACTACATGGTGGTACAAAGTAAGCAACGCTCATAAGATATGCCTCGTTCTTGCACTATCATTCTCCGCTCGCAGTCTATTTAAATTCAGCATGTTAGTTCCCTCGGACACGCTGTCGCAACACGAATCATTTTCTAATACTACACGTTGCAGGATACCACGCAGCGCGGAGATTTTTCTGAAAATCTCATTCGACGCCCACACGGTTCTCTCTTATCAAAACTAATTGCCCCTAATAACGTTCATCCCCACGCGAAAGGAAACGCTCGTATCGGCTCTCTCCGTTTAGCCTTTCCCAAGCCGGCACGCACATTCCTTCGCGGAATCATTGCTCTCTAAACGTCTCACGAGTCGCGTCCGCGAAAAAACCCGTTTGTTCCTACGATGTCGATCAGACATTGCGTTCGTGAGTCGCGAATTTAACCGTTTCTGTGCCACGCCACGGCGTAGAAATCTCATCGACACCGGTCGATGCGGTTGCCCCGGTCGGTTTCTACGTTTCCGGTTACGAGTTAGGTGAAAATACTGTAGACGATCTCCAAAATTTCATCAATGGTCGTTCCTTTATCACGATAACGTATAATTCGCGAATTTATACCGTTTCTGTGCCACGCCAGAGCGTAGAAATTTCATTGACACCGGTCGACGTGGTGGCCCCAGTCGATTTCTACGCTTCCGGTTAAGAGTTAGGTGAAAATACTGTAGGCGATCTCTAAAATTTCGTCAATGATCGTTTTTTTATCGCAATAACGAATAATTCGCGAATTTTTATGGTTTCTGTGCCACGCCAGGGCGTAGAAATCTCATTGACACCGGTCGATGCGGTTGCCCCGGTCGATTTCTACGTTTCCGGTTACGAATTAGATGAAAATACGGTCTGAGATATTCAAAATTTCATCAATGATCGGTCTTTTATCACAGTAACGAATAATTCGCGAATTTATACCGTTTCTATGCCACGCCAGGGCGTAGAAATTTCATTGACGCCGGTCGACGTGGTCGCCCCGATCGGTTTCTACGCTTCCGGTTACGAGTTAGGTGAAAATATCGTAGGCGATTTCCAAAATTTTGTCAATGATCGTCCTTTTATCATAGTAACGAATAATTCGCGAATTTTTACCGCTTCTTTGCCACGCCAGGGCGTAGAAATCTCATTGACGTCGGTTTCTACGCTTCCGGTTACGAGTTGATGAAAATACCGTCTGCGATCGTTTCCAAAATTTCGTCCATGATCGTTCATTTACCTTAATAAAGAATAATTGTCGAATTTCTCATTTTTCTTTAAAATTCTTGCTCCCAACGATTCGACATGAACGTTAAGCTGTTAAGTAGTTAAGTCGTTATTAATTCCTATATAATTTTACAATCTATTTGCGAGAAAGTAAAATTACTGGCGTGGTAAAAACACGAGGTATATTTAATATGACGGTAGGAAATAGGCAACGACACGCAGAGAAATACACAGCGATCGATCACGGCGATAAAAATGACTAATCTACTCGCTAATCTTAAGCACTCCGTTCCACCTCTGTTCGTTCACACCTCCGACACTCTGTATCGAATATCCCTCATCCTGATCTATCGTTTTGCCAAACACTTTCGTTTCGTCCCGCTTAATCCTATTACCCCTCCGCTATCATTAAACCGTTCGTATTACCGATACGATAGTAATTGAAATGCCGAAGCTATTAGAGCACACCTTGACCCGTGGCAGGGTATTTTTCGACACAGAATGCGAGCAGCGCGATCCTGCGTGCCTTCTCAACGATCGAACAACTCGGCCGTTTATTTTCCCGGCAATTTTCCACGGCAGAACGTCACCTACCCACACGTTGCCCTTTTTATGAAATTATTTGTACACCGCGCTAATCGATGAACGCTTTTGCAGCGGCACGCTCGCGCATAAGGTCACGGTCGTTCGTTTGTTCCGATGTTCTGTGTCGGATCGGCTCGATATCTCGCATGTAGGTCATGGTTCGACCTCTTCCACGCTTCGACCGTTTCCCCATTGCCAACGGGGTGCGACTTTTCTTCGTCTTTCACCGTTCCCTGCCTTCTAAAACGGCGCCCACGCCGGCCAGACGCGACTTAATCCGACGCGACGCCGACAAAACGCGGATAATAATGGCCGCCCACGGCAGTTCCGACCACGACGCCAATTAACGGCGCTGCGATCGTTTCGGTGCAATTTCAGACGAGCAATCATCGGACGTTCACCGTTGCGGATTTTGCGCGGAAAATTCGCGCGATCATCAACCTGGCCCGGTGATTTAATTAATAACTCGCAATGCGACCTGTGTCTACCTTTTGTCCCCAAACGCCACGTCAAAATGGCGGCCGCATCGATCCGTTAGGTTAATTGAATTTTAATTTCGTCCAGCTGCTGGAATTTTCGGTAACCGGCAGCGGGCCACGATCGTTTGTTTCCCTGCCCCCTGGCCATTCTAGCTGGTTTGGTCACGTTGTTTGCTAGCCATCAGGCTCGATCGAGGAATCCATAAATCTCCCGATGCAGTTTCTAGTTTGGGTAAACTCTCTCGTCGGTTTGGACGAGGTCGCCGTCGTTTGTACAATTCGAATCCACGATAGACCTGTAAAGGAACCGATTTGGGAGATGACGCGACATTTAAAGTTTCCGGGATTCTATATTAAATTTAATAAAATTCTTTCGTTTGATTTCAGAGTTTGCAGCAGCCACGCTCGCAGTCGGAACGTCAGCTATCAGGTGAGTGGACGAAATTACACGAC